>NC_069500.1:1214759747-1214924699 GCF_027579735.1 Bombina bombina | reverse complement strand
TTTCATACATATAGAACATAGCTTATCTGAAGGTATAGACATGTTAAACAGGCTTAAACTTGTCAACAATGCACAAAAAACGTTTTAAAATAAAACCGTTAATGTCACTTTAAATTTCAAACAGAAAACACTTTATTACTGAATATGTGAAAAAGTATGAAGGAATTGTTCAAAAATTACCAAATTTTCATCACAGTGTCTTAATCCCTTAATGACAACTGACGTACCAGGTACGTCATGCATTAACAAGCAGTTAATGACAATGGACGTACCTGGTACGTCAGTTGTCTAACAGAGTGCTGGAAGTGATCACAATCACTTCCAGCAGCTCTGAGGGTATTGCAGTGATGCCTCGATATGGAGGCATCCTGCAATACCCCTTTACAAGACTCCGATGCAGAGAGAGCCACTCTGTGGCCCTCTCTGCACCGGTAGTGATGGTGCCGATGGTGCCTTTGGGAGGTGGGAGGAGGGAGCGTGTGCGCGCGCGTGCACGATGCGCGCGCGTGCACGTGGGTGCACGTGCACATGCGCACATTAGCCACACTGACACCAATGAAAAATGAAGGGGAAATTTTTTTTTATTTTTTTTTTTACATTTAAAAGGATCGGGGAGGGGGTGGGGGTATTGTGGGGGGGCTGCTACACTACAGAAATAATTAAACATACAGATAAAAGTTAAAAATAAAATTAAAATAGTTTGGTTTGTGGGGTCAAACTGGGTACTGGCAGACAGCTGCCAGTACCCAAGATGGCGGTAATTAGGTAGGGGAGAGGGTTAGAGAGCTGGAGGGGGGGATCAGGGAGGTTGGTGCTAAGGCAGGGGTCCATCACAACTAAAATATTTTATAATTTTTATTTAAAAAAAAAAAAAACTCTTTTATTTAGTACTGGCAGACTTTCTGCCAGTACTTAAGATGGCGGTAACAATTGTGGGGTGGGGGAGGGAAGAGAGCTGTTTGGGAGGGATCAGGGGGTGGGATGTGTCAGGTGGGAGGCTGATCTCTAAAATTAACCCTGCAAGCTCCCTACAAGCTACCTAATTTAACCCCTTCACTGCTGGGCATAATTCACGTGTGGTGCGCAGCAGCATTTAGCGGCCTTCTAATTACCAAAAAGCAACGCCAAAGCCATATAAATCTGCTATTTCTGAACAAAGGGGATCCCAGAGAAGCTTTTACAACAATTTCTGCCATAATAGCATAAGCTATTTGTAAATAATTTCAGTGAGAAACCTAAAATTGTGAAAAATGTAAAGTTTTTTTTTTTTATTTGCTCGCATTTGGCGGTGAAATGGTGGAATAAAATATACCAAAATGGGCCTAGATCAATACTTGGGGTTGTCTACTACACTACAGCTAAAATTAACCCTACAAGCTCCCTAATTAACCCCTTCACTCCTGGGCATAAAACATGTGTGGTGCGCAGCGGCATTTAGCGGCCTTCTAATTACCAAAAAGCAACCACAAAGCCATATAAGTCTGTTATTTCTGAAAAAGGGGATCCCAGAGAAGCATTTACAACCATTTGTGCCATAATTGCAGAAGCTGTTTGTAAATAATTTCAGTGGGAAACCTAAAGTTTGTGACAAAATTTGTGAAAAAGTGAACTTTTTTTTTTTTTTTATCGCATTTGGCGGTGAAATGGTGGCATGAAATATACCAAAATGGGCCTAGATCAATACTTTGGGATGTCTTCTAAAACAAAATATATACATGTCAAGGGATATTCAGGTATTCCTGACAGATATCAGGGTTCCAAAGTAACTAGCGCTAATTTTGAAAAAAAGTGGTTTGGAAATAGCAAAGTGCTACTTGTATTTATTGCCCCATAAATTGCAAAAAAAAGCAAAGAACTTGTAAACATTGGGTATTTCTAAACTCAGGACAAAATTTATAAGCTATTTAGCATGGGTGTTTTTTGGTGATTGTAGATGTGTAACAGATTTTGGGGGTCAAAGTTAGAAAAAGTGTGTTTTTTTCCATTTTTTCCTCATATTTTATCATTTTTTTTTAGTAAATTATAAGACATGATGAAAATAATGGTATCTTTAGAAAGTCCATTTAATGACGAGAAAAACGGTATATAATATGTGTGGGTACAGTAAACGAGTAAGAGGAAAATTACAGCTAAACACAAACACTGCAGAAATGTAAAAATAGCCATTGTCATTAAGGGTAAGAAAATTGAAAAATGGTCCGGTCATTAAGGGGTTAAAGCCTTAAAAGTATTGCACACCAAATTTCAGAGCTTTAACCCTTAAAATAACGGAACCGGAGCCGTTTTTCAATTTAACCCCTATACAGTCCCAGATACAGTCTTTGCTAAGACCCAACCAAGCCCTGAGGGGAATACGATACCAAATGACGCCTTCTAAAAGCTTTTTCAGAGATTCTTAGATCCACACACATGCATCTGCATGCCCTGTTCTCAAAAAACAACTGCGCATTAATGGCGCGAAAATGAGGCTGTCTATGACTAGAAAAGCCCCCTGACTGAAAAAGGTGTCCAATACAGTGCCTGCCGTTTTATAAACGTTCCCCAAGATTATAAATGTCAATTGTTAGCCTAAATTTGAATAATATGCACAAATAAAGCAATCGATTTAGCCCATAAAAATGTCTACCAGTTTTTTAGCCCATAATAAGCCCTTTATTCTGTTTGTTTTTGACTAAGAAAATGGCTTACCGGTCCCCATGAGGGGAAATGACAGCCTTCCAGCATTACACAGTCTTGTTAGAAATATGGCTAGTCATACCTTACGCAGAAAAGTCTGCTGTTTCCCCCAACTGAAGTTACTTCATCTCAACAGTCCTATGTGGAAACAGCAACCGATTTTAGTTACTGTCTGCTAAAATCATCTTCCTCTTACAAACAGAAATCTTCATCCTTTTCTGTTTCAGAGTAAATAGTACATACCAGCACTATTTTAAAATAACAAACACTTGATAGAAGAATAAAAACTACATTTAAACACCAAAAAACTCTTAACCATCTCCGTGGAGATGTTGCCTGTGCAACGGCAAAGAGAATGACTGGGGTGGGCGGAGCCTAAGAGGGATCATGTGACCAGCTTTGCTGGGACTCTTTGCCATTTCCTGTTGGGGAAGAGAATATCCCACAAGTAAGGATGACGCCGTGGACCGGACACACCAATGTTGGAGAAAACATTATTTTTATCATATCTTAAAATTTACTATAAAAAAACAGAATTTATGCTTACCTGATAAATTGCTTTCTCCAACAGTGTGTCCGGTCCACGGCGTCATCCTTACTTGTGGGATATTCTCCTCCCCAACAGGAAATGGCAAAGAGTCCCAGCAAAGCTGGTCACATGATCCCTCCTAGGCTCCGCCCACCCCAGTCATTCGACCGACGGACAGGAGGAAATATATATAGGAGAAACCATATGATACCGTGGTGACTGTAGTTAGAGAAAATAATTTATCAGACCTGATTTAAAAAACCAGGGCGGGCCGTGGACCGGACACACCGTTGGAGAAAGCAATTTATCAGGTAAGCATAAATTCTGTTTTCTCCAACATTGGTGTGTCCGGTCCACGGCGTCATCCTTACTTGTGGGAACCAATACCAAAGCTTTAGGACACGGATGAAGGGAGGGAGCAAATCAGGTCACCTAAATGGAAGGCACCACGGCTTGCAAAACCTTTCTCCCAAAAATAGCCTCCGAAGAAGCAAAAGTATCAAATTTGTAAAATTTGGCAAAAGTGTGCAGTGAAGACCAAGTCGCTGCCTTACATATCTGGTCAACAGAAGCCTCGTTCTTGAAGGCCCATGTGGAAGCCACAGCCCTAGTGGAGTGAGCTGTGATTCTTTCATGAGACTGCCGGACGGCAGTCTCATAAGCCAATCGGATAATGCTTTTAAGCCAAAAGGAAAGAGAGGTAGAAGTCGCTTTTTGACCTCTCCTTTTACCAGAATAAACAACAAACAAGGAAGATGTTTGTCTGAAATCTTTAGTAGCCTCTAAATAGAATTTTAGAGCACGGACTACGTCCAAATTGTGTAACAAACGTTCCTTCTTTGAAACTGGATTCGGACACAAAGAAGGTACAACTATCTCCTGGTTAATATTTTTGTTGGAAACAACTTTCGGAAGAAAACCAGGCTTAGTACGCAAAACCACCTTATCTGCATGGAACACCAGATAGGGCGGAGAACACTGCAGAGCAGATAACTCTGAAACTCTTCTAGCAGAAGAAATTGCAACCAAAAACAAAACTTTCCAAGATAATAACTTAATATCTACGGAATGTAAGGGTTCAAACGGAACCCCTTGAAGAACTGAAAGAACTAGATTTAGACTCCAGGGAGGAGTCAAAGGTCTGTAAACAGGCTTGATCCTAACCAGAGCCTGAACAAATGCTTGAACATCTGGCACAGCTGCCAGTCTTTTGTGAAGTAAAACAGATAAAGCAGAGATCTGTCCCTTCAGAGAACTTGTAGATAATCCTTTCTCCAAACCTTCTTGTAGAAAGGATAGAATCTTAGGAATTTTTATCTTGTTCCATGGGAATCCTTTAGATTCACACCAACAGATATATTTTTTCCATATTTTATGGTAAATTTTTCTAGTTACAGGCTTTCTAGCCTGAATCAGAGTATCTATTACAGAATCTGAAAACCCACGCTTTGATAAAATCAAGCGTTCAATCTCCAAGCCGTCAGTTGGAGGGAAACCAGATTCGGATGTTCGAATGGACCCTGAACAAGAAGGTCCTGTCTCAAAGGTAGCTTCCATGGTGGAGCCGATGACATATTCACCAGGTCTGCATACCAAGTCCTGCGTGGCCACGCAGGAGCTATCAAGATCACCGAGGCCCTCTCCTGATTGATCCTGGCTACCAGCCTGGGGATGAGAGGAAACGGTGGGAATACATAAGCTAGGTTGAAGGTCCAAGGTGCTACTAGTGCATCTAATAGGGTCGCCTTGCGATCCCTGGATCTGGACCCGTAGCAAGGAACCTTGAAGTTCTGACGAGACGCCATCAGATCCATGTCTGGAATGCCCCATAATTGAGTTATTTGGGCAAAGATTTCCGGATGGAGTTCCCACTCCCCCGGATGGAATATCTGACGGCTCAGAAAATCCGCTTCCCAATTTTCCACTCCTGGGATGTGGATCGCAGACAAGTGGCAGGAGTGATCCTCCGCCCATTGAATTATCTTGGTCACTTCTTTCATCGCCAGGGAACTCCTTGTTCCCCCCTGATGATTGATATATGCAACGGTCGTCATGTTGTCTGACTGAAACCTTATGAATTTGGCTTTTGCTAGTTGAGGCCAAGCTCTGAGAGCATTGAATATCGCTCTCAGTTCCAGAATGTTTATCGGGAGAAGAGACTCTTCCCGAGACCATAGACCCTGAGCTTTCAGGGATTCCCAGACCGCGCCCCAGCCCACTAGGCTGGCGTCGGTCGTGACAATGAACCACTCTGGTCTGCGGAAGCTCATTCCCTGTGACAGATTGTCCAGGGTCAGCCACCAACGGAGTGAATCTCTGGTCTTTTGATCTACTTGAATCGTCGGAGACAAGTCTGTATAATCCCCATTCCACTGTCTGAGCATGCACAGTTGTAATGGTCTTAGATGAATTTGTGCAAAAGGAACTATGTCCATTGTTGCAACCATCAATGCTATTACTTCCATGCACTGTGCTATGGAAGGACGAGGAACAGAATGAAGTACTTGACAAGAGCTTAGAAGTTTTGATTTTCTGACCTCTGTCAGAAAAATCCTCATTTCTAAGGAATCTATTATTGTTCCCAAGAAGGGAACTCTTGTTGACGGGGACAGAGAACTTTTTTCTTTGTTAACCTTCCATCCGTGAGATCTGAGAAAGGCTAGGACGATGTCCGTATGAGCCTTTGCTTTTGACAGGGACGACGCTTGAATCAGGATGTCGTCCAAGTAAGGTACTACTGCAATGCCCCTTGGTCTTAGAATCGCTAGAAGAGACCCTAGTACCTTTGTGAAAATCCTTGGAGCAGTGGCTAATCCGAATGGAAGTGCCACAAACTGGTAATGCTTGTCCAGAAAAGCGAACCTTAGGAACTGATGATGTTCCTTGTGGATAGGAATATGTAGGTACGCATCCTTTAAATCCACGGTAGTCATAAATTGATTTTCCTGGATAGTAGGTAGGATCGTTCGAATAGTTTCCATTTTGAACGATGGTACCCTGAGAAATTTGTTTAGGATCTTTAGATCCAAAATTGGTCTGAATGTTCCCTCTTTTTTGGGAACTATGAACAGATTGGAATAAAAACCCATTCCTTGTTCTCTTATTGGAACTGGATGTATCACTCCCATCTTTAACAGGTCTTCTACACAATGTAAGAATGCCTGTCTCTTTATTTGGTTTGAAGATAATTGAGACCTGTGGAACCTTCCCCTTGGGGGTAGTTCCTTGAATTCCAGGAGATAACCTTGAGAAACTATTTCTAGCGCCCAAGGATCCTGAACATCTCTTGCCCAAGCCTGAGCAAAGAGAGAAAGTCTGCCCCCCACTAGATCCGGTCCTGGATCGGGGGCTATCCCTTCATGCTGTTTTGGTAGCAGTGATAGGCTTCTTGGCCTGCTTACCCTTGTTCCAGCCTTGCATTGGTTTCCAGGCTGGTTTGGGTTGTGAAGTATTACCCTCTTGCTTAGAGGATACAGAATTAGAGACTGGTCCGTTTCTGCGAAAGGGACGAAAATTAGGCTTATTTTTAGCCTTAAAAAACCTATCCTGTGGGAGGGCGTGGCCCTTTCCCCCAGTGATGTCTGAAATAATCTCTTTCAAATCAGGTCCAAATAATGTTTTACCTTTGAAAGGAATGTTAAGCAATTTTGTCTTGGAAGACACATCCGCTGACCAAGACTTTAGCCAAAGCGCTCTGCGCGCCACGATAGCAAACCCTGAATTTTTCGCCGCTAATCTAGCTAATTGCAAAGCGGCATCTAAAACAAAAGAGTTAGCCAGTTTAAGTGCTTGAACTCTGTCCATAACCTCCTCATACGAAGATTCTTTCCTGAGCGATTTTTCTAGTTCCTCGAACCAGAAACACGCTGCCGTAGTGACAGGAACAATGCATGAAATTGGTTGTAGAAGGTAACCTTGCTGTACAAAAATCTTTTTAAGCAAACCCTCTAATTTCTTATCCATAGGATCTTTGAAAGCACAACTATCTTCGATAGGAATAGTAGTGCGTTTGTTTAGAGTAGAAACCGCCCCCTCGACCTTGGGGACTGTCTGCCATAAGTCCTTTCTGGGGTCGACTATAGGAAATAATTTCTTAAATATAGGGGGGGGGGGGGGAAGGTATGCCAGGCCTTTCCCACTCTTTATTTACTATGTCCGCCACCCGCTTGGGTATAGGAAAAGCGTCGGGGGGCACCGGAACCTCTAGGAACTTGTCCATCTTACATAATTTCTCTGGAATGACCAAATTGTCACAATCATCCAGAGTAGATAACACCTCCTTAAGCAGTGCGCGGAGATGTTCTAATTTAACAACATCAGTTTCAGCTTGATGAGAAATTTTTCCTGAATCTGAAATTTCTCCATCAGACAAAACCTCCCTCATGGCCCCTTGAGATTGGTGTGAGGGTATGTCAGAACAGTTATCATCAGCGTCTTCTTGCTCTTCAGTGTTTAAAACAGAGCAATCGCGCTTTCTCTGATAAGTAGGCATTTTGGATAAAAGATTTGCTATGGAGTTATCCATTACAGCCGTTAATTGTTGCATGGTAATAAGTATTGGCGCACTAGATGTACTAGGGGCCTCCTGTGTGGGCATAACTGGTGTAGACACAGTAGGGGATGATGTAGTATCATGTTTACTCCCTTCATTTGAAGAATCATCTTGGGCAATATCATTATCTGTGGCATTACTGTCCTTACTTTGTTTGGACACTATGGCACAATTATCACATAAATTTAAATGGGGAGACACATTGGCTTTCATAGATATAGAACATAGCTTATCTGATGGTACAGACATGTTAAACAGGCTTAAACTTGTCAACAAAGCACAAAAAACGTTTTAAAATAAAACCGTTACTGTCACTTTAAATTTCAAACTGAAAACACTTTATTACTGAATATGTGTGTCTTAAAGCATTAAAAGTATTGCACACCAAATTTCAGAGCTTTAACCCTTAAATTAACGGAACCGGAGCCGTTTTTACATTTAACCCCTATACAGTCCCAGCTATATGCTTTGCTGAGACCGAACCAAGCCCAGAGGGGAATACGATACCACAAGACGCCTTCTATAAGCTTTTTCACTGATTCTTAGCTCCTGACACATGCATCTTCATGCCTTGCTCTCCAAAAACAACTGCGCATTAATGGCGCGAAAATGAGGCTCTGTCTATAACTAGAAAGGCCCCCATCTGAAAAAGGTGTCCAACACAGTGCCTGCCGTTTTTCTAAACGTTCCCCAAGATTATAATACCAATAATTAGTTAGAATCTGCATAATATGCCTAGTAAAGCAATCGTTTTAGCCCAGAAAAATGTCTACCAGTTTTTAAGCCCTTTTTGAAGCCCTTTATTCTTTTATGTTTAACTAAGAAAATGGCTTACCGGTCCCCATGAGGGGAAATGACAGCCTTCCAGCATTACATGGTCTTGTTAGAAATATGGCTAGTCATACCTTAAGCAGAAAAGTCTGCTAACTGTTTCCCCCAACTGAAGTTACTTCATCTCAACAGTCCTGTGTGGAAACAGCAATCGATTTTAGTTACTGTCTGCTAAAATCATCTTCCTCTTACAAACAGAAATCTTCATCCTTTTCTGTTTCAGAGTAAATAGTACATACCAGCACTATTTTAAAATAACAAACACTTGATAGAAGAATAAAACTACATTTAAACACCAAAAAACTCTTAACCATCTCCGTGGAGATGTTGCCTGTGCAACGGCAAAGAGAATGACTGGGGTGGGCGGAGCCTAGGAGGGATCATGTGACCAGCTTTGCTGGGACTCTTTGCCATTTCCTGTTGGGGAGGAGAATATCCCACAAGTAAGGATGACGCCGTGGACCGGACACACCAATGTTGGAGAAATTATAAAATATGAGGAAAATATGGAAAAAACACTTTTTCTAACTTTGACCCCCAAAATCTGTTGCACATCTACAACCACCAATAAACACCAATGCTAGATAGTTTCTAAATCTTGTCCTGAGTTTAGAAATTACCAATGTTTACATGTTTCTTTGCATTTTTTGCAAGTTATAGGGCAATAAATACAAGTAGCACTTTGCTATTTCCAAACTTTTTTTTTCTCAAAATTAGCGATAGTTACATTGGAACACTGATATCTGTCAGGAATCCCTGAATATCCCTTGAAATGTATATATTTGTTTTTAGAAGACAACCCAAAGTATTGATCTAGGCCCATTTTGGTATATTCAATGCCACAATTTCACAGCCAAATGCGTTTAAATAAAATAAATTGTTCACTTTTTCCACAAACTTTTTCACAAACTTTAGGTTTCTCACTGAAATTATTTATAATGGGCTTACAATTGTATTTGTCTCATGATTTAATTCTTCTTGGATTTTAATGTGACTCTATATGTAATAACTGATTATCATCTTTTTTTCATTATATTGCTTCTTTCTTACTAAAGTTCAAGTTTTTCCTTTTGCCAATGAGTGATTATTTCAGGGTTTTTTTCAAAATTAGCGCTAGTTACATTGGAACACTGATATCTGTCAGGAATCCCTGAATATACCCTGACATGTATATATTTGTTTTTAGAAGACAACCCAAAGTATTGATCTAGGCCCATTTTGGTATATTCAATGCCACAATTTCACCGCCAAATGCGTTTAAATAAAATAAATCGTTCACTTTTTCCACAAACTTTTTCACAAACTTTAGGTTTCTCACTGAAATTATTTACAAACAGCTTGTGCAATTATGGCACAAATAGTTGTAAATGCTTCTCTGGGATCTCCTTTGTTCAGAAATAGCAGACATATATGGCTTTGGCGTTGCTTTTTGGTAATTAGAAGGCCGCTAAATACCACTGCGCACCACACATGTATTATGCCCAGCAGTGAAGGGGTTAATTAGGGAGCTTGTAGGGTTCATTTTAGCTTTAGTGTAGTGTAGTAGACAACCCAAAGTATTGATCTGGGCCCATTTTGGTATATTTCATGCCATCATTTCACCGCCAAATGCGATCAAATAAAAAAAAAAATATTTTCACAATTTTAGGTTTCTCACTGAAATTATTTACAAACAGTGCAATTATGGCACAAGTGGTTGTAAATTCTTCTCTAGGATTCTCTTTGTTAAGAAATAGCATGCATATATATATATATATATATATATATATATATATATATACATGGCTTTGGCATTGCTTTTTGGTAATTAGAAGGCTGCAAAATGCTTCTGCACACCACACGTGTATTATGCCCAGCTGTTAAGGGGTTAATTGGGTAGCTTGTAGGGTTAATTTTAGCCTTAGTGTAGAGATCAGCCTCCCCCCTGACCCCCCTCAAACAGCTCCATTCCCTCCCCCACCCGACAATTGTCACCGCCATCTTAAGTACTGGCAGAAAGTCTGCCAGTATAAAAATAAAGGTGCGTTTTTTTATTATATATATTATAAGTGTAGGATTCCCCCATTACCCCCCCCCCCCAACCTCCCTGATCCCTCCCCCCCCCCCCCCCCCCCCAAACAGCTCTCTCAGCCTCCCCCCTCGACCTAATGGCCGCCATCTTAAAGGGACACTGAACCCATTTTTTTTTTCTTTCATGATTCAGATAGAGCATGCGATTTTAAGCAACTTTCTTATTTACTCCTATTATCAATTTTTATTCATTTTCTTTCTATCTTTATTTGAAAAGCAATGTAAAAAAAAAAAGAATGTTAGTTTAGAAGCTAGCCCATTTCTCCAACATTGGTGTGTCCGGTCCACGGCGTCATCCTTACTTGTGGGATATTCTCTTCCCCAACAGGAAATGGCAAAGAGTCCCAGCAAAGCTGGTCACATGGTCCCTCCTAGGCTCCGCCCACCCCAGTCATTCTCTTTGCCGTTGCACAGGCAACATCTCCACGGAGATGGTTAAGAGTTTTTTTTGGTGTTTAAATGTAGTTTTTATTCTTCTATCAAGTGTTTGTTATTTTAAAATAGTGCTGGTATGTACTATTTACTCTGAAACAGAAAAGGATGAAGATTTCTGTTTGTAAGAGGAAGATGATTTAAGCAGACAGTAACTAAAATCGATTGCTGTTTCCACATAGGACTGTTGAGATGAAGTAACTTCAGTTGGGGGAAACAGTTAGCAGACTTTTCTGCTTAAGGTATGACTAGCCATATTTCTAACAAGACTGTGTAATGCTGGAAGGCTGTCATTTCCCCTCATGGGGACCGGTAAGCCATTTTCTTAGTCAAACAAACAGAATAAAGGGCTTATTATGGGCTAAAAAACTGGTAGACATTTTTATGGGCTAAATCGATAGTTTTATTTGTGCATATTATTCAGATTTAGGCTAACATTTGACATTTATAATCTTGGGGAACGCTTATAAAACGGCAGGCACTGTATTGGACACCTTTTTCAGTCAGGGGGCCTTTCTAGACTGAGCCTCATTTTCGCGCCATTAATGCGCAGTTGTTTTTTGAGAGCAGGGCATGCAGATGCATGTGTGAGGATCTAAGAATCTCTGAAAAAGCTTTTAGAAGGCGTCATTTGGTATCGTATTCCCCTCAGGGCTTGGTTGGGTCTTAGCAAAGACTATAGCTGGGACTGTATAGGGGTTAAATTGAAAAACGGCTCCGGTTCCGTTATTTTAAGGGTTAAAGCTCTGTAATTTGGTGTGCAATTTTTTTCAGGCTTTAAGACACTGTGGTGAAACAATTCCTTCATACTTTTTCACATATTCAGTAATAAAGTGTTTTCTGTTTGAAATTTAAAGTGACAGTAACGGTTTTATTTTAAAACGTTTTTTGTGCTTTGTTGACAAGTTTAAGCCTGTTTAACATGTCTGTACCTTCAGATAAGCTATGTACTATATGTATGAAAGCCAATGTGTCTCCCCATTTAAATTTATGTGATAATTGTGCCATAGTGTCCAAACAAAGTAAGGACAGTACTGCCACAGATAATGATATTGCCCAAGATGATTCCTCAAATGAGGGGAGTAAACATGATACTACATAATCTCCTACTGTGTCTACACCAGTTTTGCCCATGCAGGAGGCCCCTAGTACATCTAGTGCGCCAATACTTATTACCATGCAACAATTAACGGCTGTAATGGATAACTCCATAGCAAATCTTTTATCCAAAATGCCTACTTATCAGAGAAAGCGCGATTGCTCTGTTTTAAACACTGAAGAGCAAGAGGACGCTGATGATAATTGTTCTGTCATACCCTCACACCAATCTGAAGGGGCCATGAGGGAGGTTTTGTCTGATGGAGAAATTTCAGATTCAGGAAAAATTTCTCATCAAGCTAAACCTGATGTTGTGACATTTAAATTTAAATTAGAACATCTCCGTGCACTGCTTAAGGAGGTGTTATCTACTCTGGATGATTGTGACAATTTGGTCATTCCAGAGAAATTATGCAAGATGGACAGGTTCCTAGAGGTTCCGGTGCCCCCCGACGCTTTTCCTATACCCAAGCGGGTGGCGGACATAGTAAATAAGGAGTGGGAAAAACCCGGCATACCTTTTGTTCCTCCCCCTATATTTAAGAAATTATTTCCTATGGTCGACCCCAGAAAGGACTTATGGCAGACAGTCCCCAAGGTCGAGGGGGCAGTTTCTACTCTAAACAAACGCACTACTATTCCTATTGAAGATAGTTGTGCTTTCAAAGATCCTATGGATAAAAAATTGGAAGGTTTGCTTAAAAAGATTTTTGTACAGCAAGGCTACCTTCTACAACCAATTTCATGCATTGTTCCTGTCACTACAGCAGCGTGGTTCTGGTTCGAGGAACTAGAAAAGTCGCTCAGTAGAGAAACTCCATATGAGGAGGTTATGGACAGAGTTCACGCACTTAAATTGGCTAACTCTTTTATTTTAGGTGCCGCTTTGCAATTAGCAAGATTAGCGGCGAAAAATTCAGGGTTTGCTATCGTGGCGCGCAGAGCGCTTTGGCTAAAGTCTTGGTCAGCGGATGTGTCATCCAAGACAAAATTGCTTAACATCCCTTTCAAAGGTAAAACTTTATTTGGACCTGATTTGAAAGAGATTATTTCAGATATCACTGGGGGAAAGGGCCACGCCCTTCCACAGGATAGGTCTTTTAAGGCTAAAAATAAGCCTAATTTTCGTCCCTTTCGCAGAAATGGACCAGTCTCTAATTCTGCATCCTCTAAGCAAGAGGGTAATGCCTCACAACCCAAACCAGCCTGGAAACCAATGCAAGGCTGGAACAAGGGTAAGCAGGCCAAGAAGCCTGCCACTGCTAACAAAACAGCATGAAGGAGTAGCCCCCGATCCGGGACCGGATCTGGTGGGGGGCAGACTCTCTCTCTTTGCTCAGGCTTGGGCAAGAGATGTTCAGGATCCTTGGGCGCTAGAAATAGTTTCTCAAGGTTATCTCCTGGAATTCAAGGAACTACCCCCAAGGGGAAGGTTCCACAAGTCTCACTTATCCTCAAACCAAATAAAGAGACAGGCATTCTTACATTGTGTAGAAGACCTGTTAAAGATGGGAGTGATACACCCAGTTCCAATAAAGGAACAAGGAATGGGATTTTATTCCAATCTGTTCGTAGTTCCCAAAAAAGAGGGAACGTTCAGACCAATTTTGGATTTGAAGATCCTAAACAAATTTCTCAGGGTACCATCGTTCAAAATGGAAACTATTCGAACGATTCTACCTACCATCCAGGAAAGTCAATTTATGACTACCGTGGACCTAAAGGATGCGTACCTACATATTCCTATCCACAAAGAACATCATCAGTTCCTAAGGTTCGCTTTTCTGGACAAACATTACCAGTTTGTGGCTCTCCCATTCGGATTAGCCACTGCTCCAAGGATTTTCACAAAGGTGCTAGGGTCCCTTCTAGCGGTTCTAAGACCAAGGGGCATTGCAGTAGTACCTTACTTGGACGACATTCTAACACAAGCGTCGTCCCTGTCAAAAGCAAAGGCTCATACGGACATCGTTCTAGCCTTTCTCACATCTCACGGATGGAAGGTGAACAAAGAAAAGAGTTCTCTGTCCCCGTCAACAAGAGTTCCCTTCTTGGGAACAATAATAGATTCCTTAAAAATGAGGATTTTTCTGACAGAGGTCAGAAAATCAAAACTTCTAAGCTCTTGTCAAGTGCTTCATTCTGTTCCTCGTCCTTCCATAGCGCAGTGCATGGAAGTAGTAGGATTGATGGTTGCAACAATGGACATAGTTCCTTTTGCACGAATTCATCTAAGACCATTACAACTGTGCATGCTCAAACAGTGGAATGGGGATTATACAGACTTGTCTCCAATGATTCAAGTAGATCAAAAGACCAGAGATTCACTCCGTTGGTGGCTGACCCTGGACCATCTGTCCCAGGGAATGAGCTTCCGCAGGCCAGAGTGGGTCATTGTCACGACCGACGCCAGTCTAGTGGGCTGGGGTGCGGTCTGGGAATCCCTGAAAGCTCAGGGTCTATGGTCTCGGGAAGAGTCTCTTCTCCCGATAAACATTCTGGAACTGAGAGCGATATTCAATGCTCTCAGAGCTTGGCCTCAACTAGCAAAGGCCAAATTCATAAGGTTCCAATCAGACAACATGACGACTGTTGCATATATCAATCACCAGGGGGGAACAAAGAGTTCCCTGGCGATGAAAGAAGTGACCAAAATAATTCAATGGGTGGAGGATCACTCCTGCCACTTGTCTGCGATCCACATCCCAGGAGTGGAAAATTGGGAAGCGGATTTTCTGAGTCGTCAGACATTTCATCCGGGGGAGTGGGAACTCCATCCGGAAATCTTTGCCCAAATAACTCAATTATGGGGCATTCCAGACATGGATCTGATGGCGTCTCGTCAGAACTTCAAGGTTCCTTGCTACGGGTCCAGATCCAGGGATCCCAAGGCGACTCTAGTAGATGCACTAGTAGCACCTTGGACTTTCAACCTAGCTTACGTATTCCCACCGTTTCCTCTCATTCCCAGGCTGGTAGCCAGGATCAATCAGGAGAGGGCCTCGGTGATCTTGATAGCTCCTGCGTGGCCACGCAGGACTTGGTATGCAGACCTGGTGAATATGTCATCGGCTCCACCATGGAAGCTACCTTTGAGACAGGACCTTCTTGTTCAGGGTCCATTCAAACATCCAAATCTGGTTTCCCTCCAACTGACGGCTTGGAGATTGAACGCTTGATTTTATCAAAGCGTGGGTTTTCAGATTCTGTGATAGATACTCTGGTTCAGGCCAGAAAACCTGTAACTTGAAAGATTTACCATAAAATATGGAAAAAATATATCTGTTGGTGTGAATCCAAAGGATTCTCTCCTTTCTACAAGAAGGTTTGGAGAAAGGATTATCTGCAAGTTCTCTAAAGGGACAGATCTCTGCTTTATCTGTCTTACTACACAAAAGACTGGCAGCTGTGCCAGATGTTTAAGCATTTGTTCAGGCTCTGGTTAGGATCAAGCCTGTTTACAGACCTTTGACTCCTCCCTGGAGTCTAAATCTAGTTCTTTCAGTTCTTCAAGGGGTTCCGTTTGAACCTTTACATTCCATAGATATTAAGTTACTATCTTGGAAAGTTTTGTTTTTGGTTGCAATTTCTTCTGCTAGAAGAGTTTCAGAGTTATCTGCTCTGCAGTGTTCTCCTCCTTATCTGGTGTTCCATGCAGATAAGGTGGTTTTACGTACTAAGCCTGGTTTTCTTCCTAAAGTTGTTTCTAACAAAAATATTAACCAGGAGATAGTTGTACCTTCTTTGTGTCCGAATCCAGTTTCAAAGAAGGAACGTTTGTTACACAATTTGGACGTTGTCCGTGCTCTAAAGTTCTATTTAGAGGCTACTAAAGATTTCAGACAAACATCTTCCTTGTTTGTTGTTTATTCTGGTAAAAGGAGAGGTCAAAAAGCGACTTCTACCTCTCTTTCCTTTTGGCTTAAAAGCATCATCCGATTGGCTTATGAGACTGCCGGACGGCAGCCTCCTGAAAGAATCACAGCTCAATCCACTAGGGCTGTGGCTTCCACATGGGCCTTCAAGAACGAGGCTTCTGTTGACCAGATATGTAAGGCAGCGACTTGGTCTTCACTGCACACTTTTGCCAAATTTTACAAATTTGATACTTTTGCTTCTTCGGAGGCTATTTTTGGGAGAAAGGTTTTGCAAGCTGTGGTGCCTTCCGTTTAGGTAACCTGATTTGCTCCCTCCCTTCATCCGTGTCCTAAAGCTTTGGTATTGGTTCCCACAAGTAAGGATGACGCCGTGGACCGGACACACCAATGTTGGAGAAAACAGAATTTATGCTTACCTGATAAATTACTTTCTCCAACGGTGTGTCCGGTCCACGGCCCGCCCTGGTTTTTTAATCAGGTCTGATGAATTATTTTCTCTAACTACAGTCACCACGGTACCATATGGTTTCTCCTATATATTCCTCCTGTCCGTCGGTCGAATGACTGGGGTGGGCGGAGCCTAGGAGGGACCATGTGACCAGCTTTGCTGGGCTCTTTGCCATTTCCTGTTGGGGAAGAGAATATCCCACAAGTAAGGATGACGCCGTGGACCGGACACACCGTTGGAGAAAGTAATTTATCAGGTAAGCATAAATTCTGTTTTTTCACCAATAAAGTGCTGTCCATGATCTGAACCAAAAATTATCTGGCTCTTTAGCTTTGATGCCATCTTTTCAAATAAAGAAAGCAAGAGAATGAAGACAAATTGATAATAGGAGTAAATTAGAAAGTTGCTTAAAAATTGCATGCTCTATCTGAATCCTGGAAGAAAAAATGTGGGTTCAGTGTCCCTTTAAATACTGGCAGCTGTCTGCCAGTACCCATTTTACTTACAAATTTGCTCTTTTATTAAAATAAATATAAAATCCACATTTTCTGTAGTGTAGCTTCCCTCCTCCTCAATACCCTCCCCCTCCTGGATCCCTTTCCAAACCATTTTCCCCCCTCCTGGATCCCTCTCCCTATCCTAAACTGAACAGTTTCCCTACTTCTAAAAACGGGTATGTCCGTGCGCACGCGCGTGTGCTCCCGAGCCCCGCCTCCGCCTCCTCACGTGCTCACGGACCAACAGATCCGGCACAAGCACCAGCATGGGCTGCCCACCCGCCTCCCTGCAGTTGCTCCCACCCACAAACGATCGGCACCATGCTGGCCAATGCAGAGAGGGCCACAGAGTGGCTCTCTCTACATCGGATGCTTAAAAACGGTATTGCAGGATGCCTCAATATCTAGGCATCACTGCAATAACTTAAAAGCAACTGGAAGCGATCATGATCGCTTCCAGTGCTTTAAAACACTGAGGATGTACAGGGTACGTACTTGGTCGTTAAGGGGTTAAAGGAATAGTCTAGTCAAAAATTAACTTTCATGATTCACATAGAGCAGGCAATTTTAAGCAACTTTCTAATTTACTCCCATTATCAATTTTTACTTTACAATTTTACTTTACAATTTGACCTAAATGGAAAGAGTCCACAGCTGTATTCGTTACTTTTGGGAAATAAGAACCTGGCCACCAGGAGGAGGCAAAGACACCCCAGCCAAAGGCTTAAATACTCCTCCCACTTCCCTCATCCCCCCAGTCATTCTTTGCCTTTCGTCCCAGGAGGTTGGCAGAGAAGTGTCAGAGGTTTGTTTTGTCTCTTATGGAGGGTAGTACTCTTCGACAAGGGACGGGAGTTTTAAGTAATCCTATCAGTCTTTCAAGGGCCTGGATGAAAGTTAGAGTCCGGAGATGCAGGCAGAGTCTTTCTACTAAACCATCCCGACTCATATTAACAGCTCCACAAGCAATCAGCGTTGTCAAACTTCGCTTCGCTGCCTGCTTTCTTCTCTCAAGTCCATGGTGGAGGCGCTGCTACTATTCGTCACACTTGAAGGGCCGTGTTCCTGTTCCACGGTGTAGATTCCGGTAAGATCGTTTCATTTTACTTCATCAGAATGTAACTTGTGTTTTCCCGCAAGGAACTGTCTTGCGGGACTTATTAGGTATATTTATAGAGCCTCAGTGAGGCTCCTTTGGTATCTTGGAATCGAGGGTTAATATCTCCCGAGGGGGATTATTGAACAGGGTTTTTTTTAAATCATGTTTGTTATGTGATTCAATCTGCTTATGTGTAGTGCTAACTGGGCTCTTGGCTTAGAACATAAAGACCTTTGGAGTGACGCGACCTTATGGTTGGGCGTGCTTTTTTTGGACTGTACGGTTCACCTTGTGACTGGACGGGTTTACGTTCTGGTCTTCCATTTCCGCATTCCTGACCATGTGGCGACTGAAAAATTAGAGTCTGCTTGTCTCTGGTTCTAGGAGGTGGTGAGTGCCCCAGCCATTGTGGGTGTCAGGTGCCGTTTAAGTTTTTTCTTAGTCCATATTATTATATTCTCTATCTAGGTATGGAGGATTCTGATGACTGTTAACATTTCAGATTCTTCGACTTGTTATGTTCGATATGCCGTATTAGAGCGCCCTGTTCCTCGGGCTAGGGGAATCAGGGGTCTGCTGAGCCATCCGCCTCTGGGGATTCTGTCCTCCAAGAGGTGTGTTCCCTACCGCTCCGTACTACTACACATGCGGGTAACCCAGATTACGTTTATCCCTCCTTACGGGACGGATTGTTCCCCCCCCCCCCCCGGAGGTTGCAGCTCGTTTTCTCTTTCACATATTTTTGGCGATTATGCGCCTGCAAAGTCCAGACGTTTATTTGCGTTTGTGCTCGTGCCTGATCTATCTACCGGCCTTCGGTGGGCTTATACAGTTCTTTGCGGGTGTAGCTGTCCATGAGTGTTGTGCCTTTCGTTACAGAATAGTGCGTCTTCACGTTTTACTCAGACACGTCTTTGAGTTATTAGAGGATCCTATCCTTAACGGATACGGGAATCCACAGTCTTCTACTTCGAATGGTTTTCCAAATTGTCTGTTTATTGAGATCTTTCCCAGTTTTTTGTTGGAAGATCGGGGTTCCATTTGGTTGGTCCGGCGGGTATGCCTGTTTTCTTCCTGGGCGTTAACCTACGGGTTGCCTTATATTTTCCTTTATCCAGTTAGGATATCTTTTCATTTCAATTGTGTTTCCTTCGGAACTTCTGGGATCGATTCTCTCTGGTTGCTTCTTCGGAAGTTTGTTAAGGGACACGTTTAGTCCTAGGTTTGACTGTTTTAACTTCTCCTTTGAGGGAGGATTTAGCCAGCTTGACAGTTATAAACCCAGCTGCGGCTGGTCCTGCTGGGATTCAGATCTTCTGTCCTGTGGCTTATTCAGACACGTGGCGCCTGTTCTGCCTGGCTGGTCTGGTGGGGCGCTGAGTGTGTTATTTTTGTGTGTTTTCTTGTTTTTCTTTACAAGTTCAGCTAAACACTCTAAAAGGATCCGTATAGCTGGGAGGATTGTGGCAGTCCTTATTCAGCATTCAATCTGGTGACCGGGTCAGTGGAGTACCACTGCGTCACTCTCTTGCCTCTGATTTTCTCGGGCCTAGAGTTTCCTTCCTCTCTTGGGAGGATTGGGGGCATAGAGCCTCCTTACTGCTGTTTTGAGTGGTTTGGCCTTCTGACGCTCTTAGCTCCTTGGAGCGTTGGACTCTGGCAAGGGGTGGTCTCGTCTGCTGGTCGGGACTTGCAAGTTTTTCTTGTTGTCCGTTTTACGTTGGACATTTGTATGGTATCTCCCGGGGGTATGGTTTTATATCAGATGGGGGGATTTCATTTTCCGGGTTCTTGTTTATTTGGGGGCTCGAACCTCTCCTCGCTCTGGATCTTCCGCTAGCTGACTCAGCGTTTCCTTTGTGGATCTCGTTGCGGGTTGTACAGAACTGTTAGGATCTAGAGATGGTCCAGGGTTCCCCAGTTCCAGGAAACTTGGGCGATGTCCTTTGGTTAGGCAAGTTGAACTGGTTCAGTTGACCAGGTTTTTCTGGGTGCCGATGCCCACTGGGCTTGCCTTTCACCTTGGTCGGTTTCCCTTGGTCAGCTGGCTGAAAGAGTGATGGCTTCACTGCTCTGCAAGCAAAGGGGTTCTCTGTGGAACCTCTGCAGCTATGGCACCTTGATCTGTGTGCTAGCCAGTTAAAATCTTAAAGGACCAGTCAACAGAGTAGATTTGCATAATCAACAAATGCAAGATAACAAGACAATGCAATAGCAGTTAGTCTGAACTTCAAATGAGTAGTGGATTTTTTTTTCTGACAATTTTAAAAGTTATGTCTTTTCCACTCCCCCTGTACCATGTGACAGCCATCAGCCTATCACAAATGCATACACGTACCATGTGACAGCAAACAGCCATTCACAAATGCATACACGCTTATTCTTGCACATGCTCAGTAGGAGCTGGTGACTCAAAAAGTTTAAATATAAAAAGATTGTGCACATTTTGTTAATGGAAGTAAATTGGAAAGTTGTTTAAAATTGCATGCTCTATCTGAATAATCAAAGTTTAATTTTGATTGAGTGTCCCTTTAAGGGGATTCCTTCCAGGTCAGGGCGTTGGAGAAATGTTCTCTCGGTTCAGCCTATGGTTGTGCTCTGTCCTTCTGGCCTCCTTTGTCTTGGGAGGGGCTTATATCCTTCGGAAGTGTGGTCCCTATCTTAGGGTTTCTCCTGGCTTCAGGAGGTTAGGACAGACGGGTTAACCTATTTCAGAGATCGGTTGTTCTGTCCATTTGGAGAGTTGCTGGCTCCGCCTTGAGTCTATGTTGGGCCTTTGGCTAGATCTCTAGGTCTACGGCCTTGTCGACGGTCTCCATGTGGTATTTTGTGTTGGCACCTGAGCACTATTGTAATGGCTGTGCCATTTTCTCTGCTCGTTGTTTGAGCCTGGGGTTTTTCTGGTCCCCTGATTTCAGACCTGTCAATGCTTGGGCTGGCCCGGCTAGAGGTAGTTCCTGAGATCCGTTGTTCTTTCGGATCTTGGGGGCGCATTGGTCCTCGTTGAGGTTCTGTGCTCTTCTTTTATTTTGAGACCTATGTGTACGTCTGGCGGTTTCAGTTGCCTAGAGTGTGCCTTCTGTAGTGGAGGTTTAGAACTCCACTTCTAGCATGTATTCTTCTGTGTCATCCTGAGGATGGCTGCGTGTTCTTGACTCAGGTGTTTACCTTCATCTGGGTCTGCTACATGTAATTTTGCCAATTTTCAGTTGTTACTAGGCGCTGGTTGACTTGCTGCCTGGCAAGTGAAGGGTTGCTCTTTGAAGCCAGCTACAGCTGTTTGAGCCTTGATTGAGTGCTAGCTAGCTATTTCAATCCCTGCAGGATGTTGGGAGAACTTTTTCTCTGTTCTGCTACCGGTTCTAAACCAGTGGTTTCTATTTGGATTGGGCGTTGCCTCCCCTTGTTGTCAGGACCCATTTAGGTATTGCGAGCTTGGTTTGATGGGGGTTTTTCCTTTTATGGAGTTTGTGGTAACCTTTCAGCTCCCATTTGGTTCTTACTTGCCTTATTCCTTTGGGAGTTTCAGCGGGGGTTCCTTTTTCTAGTAAACGGTGTGTGGTGGGGGACCGACTGTTGGGCGACGGTGTCTCCCGGAGGACTGTTGGCTCAGTTGTGTCTGATGTTGCGGTCTCTAGCTAGGCTTCCGGGCTATCTGTTGGTCAGTGTCCTTGGGGCCTTTTCCCTTTTTGTTTTCTCGGCTTCGGACGAAGGGGGATTTTTTGTTTGGTAGCGGTGTCGGGCCTGGTGCCCTTAGAATGGGCCGCCTATTGTACCCTCCCGTTTTAGCATCGAGTGTCCTCTATAGCTTGGGTATTGTTTTCCCAAAAGTAATGAGTGCAGCTGTGGACTCTTTCCATTTATGAAGAAAAACATAAATTATGCTTACCTAATAATTTTATTTTCTTCCGATGGAAAGAGTCCACAGCTCCCCATCCGTCTTTTTTTATGTGGGGCGTCTTTGTTTTTTATTCTTCTGGCACCTTTTTACCCAGATATTTCTTCTACTGTTCCTTGTTCCTTGGCAAAATGACTGGGGGATGAGGGTAGTGGGAGGAATATTTAGGGCTTTGGCTGGGGTGTCTCCTGGTGGCCAGGTTCTTATTTCCCAAAAGTAATGAATGCAGCTGTGGACTCTTTCCATTGAAAGAAAAGAAAATTATCAGGTAAGCATAATTAGTTTTCTTCGTTCTCTTGGTATCTTTATTTTAGGAGCCGGTCCATTTTTGGTGCAGCACCTAGGTAGCGCTTGCTGATTGGATTGATACATTTAGACACCAATCAGCAAGCGCTACCCAGGTGCTGAACAAAAAATGGGCTGGATAAAGATACCAAGAGAACAATGGCAATTTGATAATAGGAATAAAATAGAAAGTTGCTTAAAATTGAAGGTTCTATCTAAATCATGAAAGTTTAATTTTGACTATACTATTCCTTTAAGTCCACTCATATATTTGAAGGTTTCTATCATGTCACCTTTTTCCCTTCTCTACTCTAAACTATACATACTAGCTTTGTCTATAGTGTAGGTCACTTAAAGGGACATGAAACCCCAAAATGTTATTTTCTTCATTAATGGAAAGAGTCCACAGTTGCATTCCACAGGAAGAGGCAAAGACACCCCAGACAAAAGCTTAAATACTCCTCCCACTCCCCTCTTCCCCCAGTCTTTGCCTTTTGTCCCAGGAGGTTGGCAGAGAAGTGTCAGACATTTTCGATAGTCTTTAATGGAGGGTAGTACTCTTTGGCATGGGACTGGAGTTTTAAGTAGTCCTGTCAGCCGTAACCAGTGGTCGCACTGTTTACAAAAGTTTGTCTGACTGTTCTTTATCCCTCCATCTCGGGGGAGACTCTATGTGGCCTTGACAGTGCTGGGACCCTTGCTTTCAGGCTGGTCCTGACTGAGTACAAATCCTTCTGTCTTTGAGGCCTAGTTCAGACACGTGGCGCCTTTTTATGTTCGGTTGGTCTGGTGAGGGTGCCTAGTGATCACAATATGATTTGTGTTGTTTACTTATTTTATTTTACAAGCTTCAACTAGCATCCTGAGAGGACTTGAGGGTCCGTGGTTGCTTATGGGCATGGAGGATTGGTTTAGTTTTCATTCGCCTTTCAAGCTAGTGGGCCAGGACTCCGTTTAGATCTGCGGCAACATGCTAAGTCGTTTCCGGAAACTAGAGCGTTCCTTCCTGTTGTGGGTTGAAGGCTTGGAGGATTTAGGTCCTTCATACCGCTGTTCTTACGGTTTTGCCTTTCATGGTCTCTTTGAAAGTGTCCTTTTAGGACTTGTTTCTTTTAGAGGTGGGGTTTCTTCTCTCTGGAGGGTCTTTGTCCTGCCCTGTGTTTAGGAAGTTGGATCAGGTGGCTTATTTCTGGGAGGGGCAGCATATGCTGCTTTGTGGGCTCTGTTCCACCTTTTGGAATTTGATCTTTCTATATAGAGACTGTCTAAGAGAGCTGTGACAGGTCTTCCTACTGATCTATTGCACTTTTCTCTGTTCCGGGTCCCAGGGGGTTCTCCTTGGAAGTGCCTTATTTGGTGGAGCAGATTGGGTTGGCACCCAAGCTCTGTTGGTGTGGGTGAGTCCCCCCTTTTTCGTTCCATTCCCTGGGGGCTGGTGGTTGGGGTCTTTCTGTCCCTTCTGTCTTTCAGACATGTCTGTCGCTTGGGCTGGTCCGGTGTTGGAGCAGGATCTGAGATCTTTTGCTCTGCTAAATTCGTCCTCTGAGCATTTGAGGTACGGTAAGCCTCTTGAGGTTTCTCCTTTCTCCGTGTTCAAGATTTGTGGGACGGACTGGCGGCTCTTGGATAGCCTGCAACTTTATCTGCTTGTTAGTGGATACTTAGCAATCTGAAGGATCCTATCTTCAGCTGCTTTCAGCTTTCCCTGCAAGTCATTTTTTGATGACTGCAGTGTGCAGTGTTTTTGCTTCAGGTGTTGTTCGGCAGACCTATCTGAGCTTGCTGCACAAAGTTTCATTTCTCAATATTTCGGTATTCTGAGCTACCTTTTTGCGGTTGCAGACTCCTGGCCTTATCCAGTGATTTCTGTTTTCCTGGGGTCTGGGCGTTGCCTCCCCTTGTTTCTATGAGACTGGTGGGTCTCTGTTGGTCTGAAGTTCCTTATGCTAGCTGGACAGCTAGCTCAGCATACTAATGCACTGTGGCTACTCTGCACTGTAGCAAACCGAGGGTTGCAAGTTCGATCCCCGGCTAGGTTTACTCAGCCTTTCCTCCTTTCGAGGTTGAAAAAATGAGCAGCACCTTGAGTCCCTTAAGGGGGATTAGCTGCGCTTTACAAGTATGATCATTTTTTCTCTGTGCCTTTTCTTCTTTGTGGAAGAATACAGTAGTTTGTTCCCTTTCTTTAGTAAGGGGTGTGTTGTTTGGAGACCGACTGCTGGGCGACGGTGTCTCCTGGAGGCTGTTGACTCAGTCGAGTCTAGTTCCTGCGGTCTCTAGCAAGGCTGTGGACTATCTGCGGGTCAGTGTCCTTGGGCCTTTTCCTTTTTTTCAAAGATGTTCTTGGCTTCGGACGAAGCGGGATTATGTTGGGTAGGGGTTTTCAGGCCTGGTGCCCTCAGAATGGGCTGCCTCTTGTACCCTCCCGTTTTTGCATTCAGTGTCCTCTATAGCTTGGGTATTGTTTTCCCAAAAAGTAATGAATGCAGCTGTGGACTCTTTCCATTTATGAAGAAAAACATAAATTATGCTTACCTGATCATTTTCTTTTCTTCAGATAGAAAGAGTCCACAGCTCCCCACCCGTATTTTTTCTGTGGGGCGTCTGTTTTTTGTTCTTCTGGCACCTTTTCACCCTATTTCTTCTACTGTTCCTTGTTCATCGGCAGAATGACTGGGGGATGAACGAAGTGGGAGGGGTATTTAAGCCTTTGGCTGGGGTGTTTTTGCCTCCTTTTGGTGATCAGGTTCTGAATTCCCAAAAGTAATGAATGCAGCTGTGAACTCTTTCCATCTGAAGAAAAGAAAATTATCAGGTAAGCATAATTTATGTTTTCATGATTCAAATAGCGCAAATATTTTTAAACAACTTTTACAATTTACTTCTATCATCAATGATGCTTCATTCTATTGATATCTTTCGTTGAAAGAGCCATAATACACTACTGGGAGCTAGTTGAACACATCAGAAAGCCAATGACAAGAGGGCATATATGTGCAGCCACCAAACAGCAGCTAGCTCCCAGCTCCTGAGCCTACCTAGGTATGATTTTCAGCAAATGATACCAAGAGAACTAAGTAAATTATATAATAGAAGTATATTGGAAAGTTGTTTAAATTTGCGTGTTCTATCTGAATCATGAAGGACATTTTTTAAGTTTCATGTCCCTTCAATTGCAATTCAAATTATGGAGACAATGAGCTAAAATATATTCAGTGCCTCCAGATAGGATGTATAAAAAAACGTGATTATAATTAGTTCTGACATTAACATGAGAACATTTTTAGGGCTTTTGCTAGTAAACTACACAGTGACCATGACCACTAACTTTTCCTGTTTAGACTTTAATAGGATCAGTCCTCAGTTAAACTTCTCACCCTGCAGTTCTATGAAAAATATGCTGGGGGTGCATAGTGAAGATCACTTTGATATCCTCTTTTTTATTTGTAGTGGTGAAACTCTATCACATTAGTTATGGGAAGTTTGGCTACAAGCCTAAAGCTAGTTGAGCATAAAATGTTGTAAAATCATAAACTGCATTTATTTTTAATCTCATTGATTGTCAGAATAAGACCAATATATCACCTTTGTTTTCTGTAATGATTTGTATTAGTGATTTCAAGAAATAAAATGTTACAATGATCTCTTGCAAGTAAATAAACCTATTTAATAATAAATAGTAGTATTAATAAATGTGATACTAAATCTTCCACTGTGTAGAATTTATACACTGCAGAAACCAATACCCAGAAATAATAGTGTGGAATAGTGTAATACCATATTACATAGTATTGTTTTCTGGGTATTGATATTTAAAAATAACAAAGTGATTTATCTGTTTTGTTTTTCTAGTGGAAAAAGTTGCCAATGAAAGCCAGAAGACACCTAGGGACGTAGTAATGATGGAGAACTTCCACCATATTTTTGCTACACTATCTCGTTTGAAGATATCATGTTTGGAAGCAGAAAAGAAAGAAGCCAAACAGAAATATAATGACCATTTACAGAATTACGTTATAAACTCCCTAGGACATCCACTGGAAAAACTAACGGTATTCTTCCATGTTACATTATAATACAGTTCAGGCATGCTGCTCACAGTTAAAGGGACAGTCAGCCTTCTCATTAATGCTACATAGTTCTGCACTATATGCAGGATTGTGTAACATTAGCCTAGTAGTACCTGTAAGAAAAAAATGCAAATTAAAGATTTAATTCCCTCAAAACTTTACTTACATTTAGTTTAATTGTGCGATCGGACAGCCCATGAGGCACTTTTGAAAAAAAACAAACAGTGGAGTAGAAGAGGATGGTGAAGAAGTAAGTAAAGTTTGAGGGTTAAATCTTTAATTTGCATTTTTTCTTACAGGTACTGCTAGGTTAATGTTACATAATTCTGCACATAGATCATCGGGCCCTGAATATGAGAGTTATATTATAAGTAGGGATCATGAAGCAAATTAAAATGAATCTTTCAAATTCCTTTTATAATTTTTTTACTGTCTCTTGGTATCTTTATTTGAACATCAGGAATGTAAGCTTAGGAGCCAGACCATTTTTGGTTCAGCACCTGGGTAGTGCTTGCTGATTAGCCACCAATCGGCAAGCACTACCCAGGGTGCTGAACCGAAAATGGTTCTACAGCTGTATGTGTGTGTATATATATATATATATATATATATATATATATATATATATGTATGTATATATATATGTATATATATATAATTTATATGTGTGTATGTATGTATGTATATATATTTATATATATATATACTGTGTGTATATATATTTATATATATATATATATATATATATATATATACACACATATACATAAATACATATGTATACATATATAGAAGTGCATTGAAGCCCTTTGCAGTTAGGTAGATAAAAACATATTTATGAAATATTCATATTTTCATGTCGGGGCTTACGCATATTAGTGTGATCGGGTACGTGCATATGAAAATATGCAATCGTGTTTGTGCACGAGTCGGGTATTAGGTTTTTTTTCCACTTTTTTCTCTCCATTGACTTCTATGGGGGAATAGGTTATTGTTTGTGCAACAGTCTAATTTCCCTAGAAACTGTTTGCGCTCATCAACTCATAATACCAGGGCAATCGGACAATCACAAAAAGTTTAATTCTAGCGTAATTAGCGCTTTAGCGGAAGCACAAAATTAAGTTCTACTTGTAATCTGCCCACTATATTTCATAAAGTTTTGTTCACAGGTAAATTAGTTGGTCCACTGCTAGGAATGGGTAAATGTCCTTATGTTGTCCTTTGGAACAAATTATCACATTCCAAACTTTTTATAGAAAGTCTATGAGAATCCGTATTTGAAAGTTATCATTTGAATATTTGACTGTTACCTTGAGAAAGAGGGAGAGTTAGCATTTGTTGCAAACATAGAATATCAAATGTTCATAACAACAGAGTGCTACAAACATACTTTTTTTTTTTTTTTTTTTTTTTAAATATTTTTATTGTGGAAAAAAACAAAACAAAGTACAGACAACAAAATACTGTTTAGGTTACAGTTGTAGTAGATTCAATTACATGTGATCACTTTCAAATGATAAAGGTAGTTTCACTAATATACGTGACCAGTACTATATAGTATATATAGATATAGTTTAGTTAATTCTGTCTGTAATTATAAAAATATGAGTGTCCACATTTTAAACAAGAACAAAACAAAAGCATCATGTCACAAAGTAAAAACAATTATTGGACTTGCCTATTATATAAAAGGCTAAATAATAACCACAACCCAACAATCAATTTATCCCTTAGACAACCAAAAGCTGAGATATAGCACACATAAGTTTTTGTTATTTGTTAAATAGATAGTATTATTACAGTTTATGCTGTTTTATCGAGGTGCTGGTAACTTAATTAAACTATAAGTATAGGGAAGAAACCCGGTTAAGATATGAAGCATGCAAATTGGCCTCTAAAAACAGTAATATGAGCATATTGTGTAAGTAATGAAAGTACCCATAGGACCAAGACTGGACCAGGACTGTGTGATATTAATTCTGAGTTACAGTCTTATGAAAACCAAGTCCCAGCACTCAAAATTGTAACGTATGTGCTAGCATTAATACACGTTAGGCATATGGAAAACATAAAAACTTATTAACAGTGGCCCCGTTTTTACTGTGAGTAGCTACAAGAATTTGTTAGGTTGCATGGCAATGTCCTGCCAGGGTCGCTCAAATCTTTGACTTGACAGTTAGTGAAATGGCACTGGAGAAGGGAGGCTGCCTGCCTATCTACGTGATCATCTATATTTTGAAAGACATTGCTGTGAGGTATAGAGCGTTCTGAATAGGATATATGGTACAGAAACACGGATAGTAATCCTTTATAAAGTCTATAAGATAAGTTTATTGTTAATAGGCAGATTTACCGGCGAGGGGCTGATTCCGCTGTGTAGTGCCTGAGAGGTGCATCCGCAAACTACCCCTCTCCTGTTCTCGGGATATAACCCTCACCATGGAAGATATAGATGCCCCCAGCTGAGGCAGGTAAATATATCCGCCTTCCATATTCACCTGTTGATGATGAGACATGTTGTACAGGCTGATCAGAAAATCTCTTTAGCGTCTCTGGGGGTTCCCGCAAGTCCGTTTGCCTCAAAATTGCACAAGGGGTAATTATCTTGTCTCCTCTCATATAAAAGAGACTATCATATGGTGCAATCTGTTCTCTTAGGGCATACTCCACTCTGATGGGCTTCGGTACTCTAGCGGGCGCCATATACGAACCTGCTGAAACCGGGCAGCGGTCCCCGATATCAGAGCGCTCAGAGGCTGGGCCCGCTATTTTAGGAGACATGACGCCTGGAACTTGGCCACTATCCACTTGTAGCTGTGAGTCTCCATAGCAGTGCGCAGAGTCAAGTTTTCTTGTAGAAGACGTGTGAGGTTCTGCATTAGGTAATATGTGCGCCATGGGTGTAACACCATTTTGACTGCCGGGGTCTGCAGTTCCCTCACGCTGGGTAGACAGTGTGCTGTTAGTGAATAGCTTGTCCATCAGGTAGTCATATGGCGCTCCCTCAATCAGTTTTTCAAAAAGTCTCTCTAATTTTTCAAGGGACGTTAAAGGATGCTGTTGCAGCCTCAGTTCTCCCAGGCATGACATTGCTCAATGAGATGTAAGAAGGCCCGCACACTTCCTTCGGTTGGTTATATTTGGTAGTTTGTCGGTTAGCTTTGAGTCCAGCTATAGATAGAAATTGAAAAGATTCAGTAAGCCAGAGTACTCCGGCAGCACTGATAACCCGGCTTTTCCCGGGGGGGAGGTGGATACCTATTATTAGGCTGCCGCCTTAGGCCAGTCTCCGTTCTGAGTCCCCAATGTCATATAAACGGCAAGGAAAGATAATTTCGGACCCCAGATGCCAGAACTACGGTGCTGTGAGTGATAAAATTCTTATGCTTGCTGTTAAATATTAATAATCGGCGGATTATCAAAAATTCTGTTGGAGCCCTCAGAAAATGCGTCCTATCTGGAACACTGCACGGACACGCCCCCCTACAAACATACTTTTTAACAAATAAAAACTTGTATTCAGCATTAGCCATGACAAGATGAATTCTCCCTTCACATGAAACCTGAGTTTTCACCATCGATTCAGTGTGTGTAAGGTTTTGGGGGGTGATAGGTGGGTCTCTTATAATGCATTTTTTGATCCAATGACCCAAATATTCAAAGTATGTATCGGACCCTATGGATGCATGTGTACCGCATTTTAAAAACCACTGGAGGCTCTGAGCAACCATTTAACTGAATGAATATGGAGCCACGAAGCAGCTAAATTTGCCATTCATACTATGTTTTAACCCGTGGTCGACAAATCTGTTTAAAATTTAGGAGCCAGACAGTTATATTTAAATATAGATACAGGTAGAAATCCCCAATTCTGGAATTTCAAAATCTAAACTTATTTTGAAATCCAAATTTTTTAGTTAATGGGGTATGAAACCCATTTTCTTGTAGCCACCAATCAGCAAGTGTTACCCAGGGTGCTGAACAAAAAATGGACTAGCTCCTAAGCTTACATCCCTGCTTTTTCAAATAAAGATACCAAGAGAACAAAGAAAAATTGATAATAGGAGTAAATTAGAAAGTTGCTTAAAATTGCATGCTCTATCTGAATCATAAAAAAAATTGCCTTCATATCCCTTTTAATATTAAAAAAAAAAAGAAGTCACAATCTTCATTGCTGTGTCTTTGGTTTGTTTTTTTGTGTTCTAAAATGCAAATAGTTTTTATGTATTTAAAACAACTATTACCTGTACTCTATTTCTGATGTTCGTATGTATACGATAGTATTAAAAATGATATAAAACTACCATTGGGTTGCATGTATAAGCTGTATTATGACATGTAAATATTGCCTAGATGGCATAAGAGATTGTTGTTTACACTTGGTTTCATCTCCTTTCCAAGTTGTCTCACGTTACAAATGCAAATATTACAAAATCCAACGTATTCTGAAATCCAAACTTTTTCTGTTCCCAAGCAGTTTGGATAAAGGGTTTTCTACCTGTAACTATGTGGAGATTGATCCAAAAAGTTAGGACCAAGAGGTAAAATTCTAGGAACCAATGGCTCCTGGGTTTGTCGAGCCCTGTTTTAAACCCCTTGCCTAAGGTAGAAAAAAAACCTTCTATGTACTGCAAGGTTTGTGATATGTTGCAGAAAAAAAAAATTGGTGCCCATTTATGGTTTCGTTTTAGGTTTTCTACGTGTGTTTTTGTATGTTCTGATTAGTAATTTAAATTTCTTTTGCAGTTTTTCTTTGAAGGTGTTAAAGCTCGTGTTGCCCAGGGTATTGGGTATGAGGAAGTTAGTTACCAGTTAGCGTTCAGCAAGCAGGAACTGAGAAAAGTCATAAAGGATTATCCAGGGAAGGAAGTGAAAAAAGGGCTGGATAGTTTGTACCGTAAGGTTGACAAACATCTCTGTGAGGAGGAGAATTTGTTACAGGTAAACTAGAATTTATTATTCCAAATGTGCACAATTACATTAATCTTTTGTGTTCTTTTCAATTGATACTTGATAGGTTGATCAAAAAATAATATTGCATGATGAATATGTACGTATGTTAGATGTCTATATATTTCTCTTGTAAGGTGTATCCAGTCCACGGATCATCCATTACTTGTGGGATATTCTCCTTCCCAACAGGAAGCTGCAAGAGGATCACCCAGAGCAGAGCTGTCAATATAGCTCCTCCTCTAACTGCCACTCCCAGTCATTCTCTTGCAGCTCTCGACAAGAAAGGAAGTAGCTAGAGAGATGTGGTGTTTTTATTTAGTTTATCTTCAATTAAAAGTTTGTTATTTTCAAATGGTACCGGAGTTGTACTATTTTAGCCTCAGGCAGAAAGTAGAAGAAGAGTCTGCCTGTGGTCTTTGATGATCTTAGCAGGTTGTAACTAATATCCATTGCTGTTCTCACACATAACTGAAGAGAGAGGTAACTTCAGCTGGGGGAATGGCGTGCAGGGTCTCCTGCTATGAGGTATGTGCAGTTTAAATTTTTCTAGAGAAAGAATATGCTAGAAAATGTTGTTAATACCGGATTTATTTAAGGTAAGCCTGATTACAGTGATTTAATAACGACTTGTATCATGCTTGCTGCAAAAGGTAATATTCTTATTACTTTCTCACATTACTGGAAAATAAAACGTTTGCTGGAAGTGTTTAAACGTTTTTTTATACATATTGGTGATAAAACTTTATTGGGGCCCAGTTTTTTCCACATGGCTGGCTAGATTTTGCCTAGGGATAGTTTTGTTAGGCCCTCTCACTGTGAATACAGGGTGGGAGGGGCCCTATTTTCGCGCCTAAATGCGCATTAGATTTTGCAGCTTGAGACATCCAGTTTTCCTGAAGGAGTCCCCTAAACACTTAGGACCTCTCTAAAGGGTTTTTGTGCCTTTCAAAGTCGTTATATGGCAGGTAGGGCCACAGCAGAGCTGTGGCAGTTTGTTGTGACTGTTGAAAAACGTTTATATCGTTTTTTTTATCCGGTTTTGAAACTAAGGGGTTAATCATCCATTTGCAAGTGGGTGCAATGCTCTGTTAGTCTATTATACACACTGTAAAAATTTTGTAAGATTTACTGCTTTTTATCACTGTTTTTCAATTTCTGACAAAATTTGTTTCTCTTAAAGGCACAGTACCGTTTTAATTTTTTGCTTGTTTACATTTATCAAAGTGTTTTCCAAGCTTGCTGGTCTCATTGCTAGTCTGTTTAAACATGTCTGACATAGAGGAAACTCCTTGTTCATTATGTTTAGAAGCCATTGTGGAACACCCTCTTAGAATGTGTACCAAATGTACTGATTTTACTTTGTTATAAAGATCATATTCTGTCCTCAAAAGATGTATCACCAGAGGAAACTGACAAGGGGGAAGTTATGCCGACTAACTCGCCATACGTGTCAGAACCTTTGACTCCCGCTCAAGGGACTCCCGCTCAAGAGGCGCCAAGTACATCTAGAGCGCCCATGGCGTTTACAAGACATGGCGGCAGTTATGGATCATACCCTTACAGCGGTATTGTCCAAACTACCAGGGTTACAAGGAAAGCGAGACAGCTCTGGGACTAGAAAAAATACAGAGCACTCTGACGCTTTAGTAGCTATGTCTGATATCCCCTCACAATATGCAGAAGCTGAGGCAGGAGAGCTTCTTTCTGTGGGTGATTTTTCAGACTCAGGGAAGATGCTTCAACCTGATTCTGATATGTCAACATTTAAATTTAAGCTTGAACATCTCCGCGTGTTGCTCAGGGAGGTTTTAGCTACTCTGGATGACTGTGACACCATTATAGTGCCAGAGAAATTGTGTAGATTGGATAAATACTATGCAGAGCCTGTTTACACTGATGTTTTTCCAATACCTAAAAGGTTTTCAGAAATTATTACTAAGGAATGGGATAGACCAGGTGTACCGTTCTCTCCCCCTCCTATTTTTAAGAAAATGTTTCCAATAGATGCCACTACACGGGACTTATGGCAAACAGTCCCTAAGGTGGAGGGAGCAGTTTCTACCCTAGCTAAGCGTACAACTATCCCCGTCGAGGACAGTTGTGCTTTCCTAGATCCAATGGATAAAAAGTTAGAGGGTTACCTTAAGAAAATGTTTATTCAACAAGGTTTTATTCTCCAGCCTCTTGTATTCATTGCCCCGGTCACTGCTGCTGTGGCCTTCTGGTTTGAGTCTCTGGAAGAGGCCTTACAGGTAGAAACTCCATTGGATGATATACTTGACAAGCTTAAAGCGCTTAAGCTAGCCAATTCATTTGTTTCTGACGCCGTTGTTCATTTAACTAAACTAACGGCTAAGAACTCAGGTTTTGCTATTCAGGCGCCTAAGGCGCTATGGCTTAAATCCTGGTCAGCTGACGTTACTTCAAAGTCTAAGCTTCTCAATATTCCCTTCAAGGGGAAGACCCTATTCGAGCCTGGACTGAAGAAGATCATTTCTGATATTACTGGAGGAAAAGGTCACGCCCTTCCTCAGGATAGGTCCAACAAATTAAGGACCAAACAAGCTAATTTTCGTGCCTTTCGAAACTTTAAAACGAGCACGGCATCATCTTCCTTCAATACAAAACAAGAGGGAAATTTTGCCCAGTCCAAGCCAGTCTGGAGACCTAACCAGGCTTGGAACAAAGGTAAACAGGCCAAGAAGCCTGCTGCTGCCTCTAAGACAGCATGAAAGATTGGCCCCCGATCCGGTAACGGATCTAGTAGGGGGCAGACTTTCTCTCTTCGCCCAGGCTTGGGCAAGAGATGTCCAGGATCCCTGGGTGTTGGAAATTGTGTCCCAGGGATATCTTCTGGACTTCAAAGCTTCCTCCCCAAAAGGAAGATTTCACCTTTCACAATTATCTGCAGACCAGATAAAGAGAGAGGCATTCTTACATTGTGTTCAAGACCTCCTAATTATGGGAGTGATCCACCCAGTTCCAAAGGAGGAACAGGGGCAAGGATTCTATTCAAATCTATTTGTGGTTCCCAAGAAAGAGGGAACCTTCAGACCAATCTTAGATCTCAAGATCCTAAACAAATTTCTCAGGTTCCCATCTTTCAAGATGGAGACTATTCGAACCATCCTACCTATGATCCAGGAGGGTCAATACATGACTACAGTGGACTTAAAGGATGCTTATCTTCACATTCCGATACACAAAGATCATCATCGGTTTCTCAGGTTCGCCTTCCTAGACAGGCATTACCAGTTTGTGGCTCTTCCCTTTGGGTTAGCTACGGCACCAAGAATCTTTATGAAGGTTCTGGGGTCACTTCTGGCGGTCCTAAGGCCACGGGGCATAGCAGTAGCCCCTTACTTAGACGACATTCTGATACAGGCATCGAATTTCCAAATCGCCAAGTCCCATATGGACATTGTTCTGGCATTCCTGAGGTATCATGGGTGGAAAGTGAACGAAAAGAAGAGTTCTCTATCCCCTCTCACAAGAGTTTCCTTCCTGGGAACTCTGATAGATTCTGTAAAAATGAGGATTTACCTGATAGAGGCCAGGTTGTCAAAACTTCTAAATTCCTGCCGTGTTGTTTATTCTACTTCTCGCCCTTCGGTGGCTGAGTGTATGGAAGTAATCGGCTTAATGGTAGCGGCAATGGACATAGTGCCGTTTGCCCGCCTACATCTCAGACCGCTGCAATTCTGCATGCTCAGTCAGTGGAATGGGGATTACACAGATTTGTCCCCTCTACTAAATCTGGATCAAGAGACCAGGGATTCTCTTCTCTGGTGGCTATCTCGAGTCCATCTGTCCAAAGGTATGACCTTCCGCAGGCCAGATTGGACAATAGTAACAACAGATGCCAGCCTTCTAGGCTGGGGGGCAGTCTGGAACTCTCTGAAGGCTCAGGGGTCATGGACTCAGGAGGAGGCTCTCCTTCCGATAAGCATTCTGGAACTAAGAGCGATATTCAATGCTCTTCAGGCTTAGGCCTCAGCTAGCGGCAGTGAGGTTCATCAGATTTCAGTCGGACAACATCACGACTGTAGCTTACATCAACCATCAAGGGGGAACAAGGAGTTCCCTAGCGATGTTGGAGGTTTCAAAGATAATTCGTTGGGCAGAGATTAACTCTTGCCACCTATCAGCTATCCATATCCCAGGAGTAGAGAACTGGGAGGCGGATTTTCTAAGTCGACAGATTTTTCATCCGGGGGAGTGGGAGCTCCATCCGGAGGTGTTTGCACAGTTGATTCAACGTTGGGGCAAACCAGAACTGGATCTCATGGCATCTCGCCAGAACGCCAAGATTCCTTGTTACGGATCCAGGTATCCCAAGGCAGCGCTGATAGATGCTCTAGCAGCGCCTTGGTCCTTCAACCTGGCTTATGTGTTTCCACCGTTTCCTCTGCTCCCTCGTCTGATTGCCAAGGTCAAGCAGGAGAGAGCATCAGTGATTTTGATAGCACCTGCGTGGCCACGCAGGACTTGGTATGCAGATCTGGTGGACATGTCATCCTTTCCACCATGGACTCTGCCTCTGAGACAGGATCTTCTACTTCAAGGTCCTTTCAACCTTCCAAATCTAATTTCTCTGCGGCTGACTGCTTGGAGATTGAACGCTTGATTTTATCAAAGCGTGGTTTCTCCGAGTCGGTCATTGATACCTTAATACAGGCGCGAAAGCCTGTCACCAGGAAAATCTATCATAAGATATGGTGTAAATATCTTCATTGGTGTGAATCCAAGGGTTACTCATGGAGTAAGGTCAGGATTCCTAGGATATTATCTTTTCTCCAAGATGGATTGGAGAAGGGTTTGTCAGCGAGTTCCTTAAAGGGACAGATTTCTGCTCTGTCTATTCTTTTGCACAAACGTCTGGCTGAGGTTCCAGACGTTCAGGCGTTTTGTCAGGCTTTAGTCAGAATCAAGCCTGTGTTTAAACCTGTTGCTCCGCCTTGGAGTTTAAATTTAGTTCTTAAGGTTCTTCAAGGGGTTCCGTTTGAACCTTTGCATTCCATAGATATTAAGCTCTTATCTTGGAAAGTTTTGTTTTTAGTAGCTATCTCCTCGGCTCAAAGAGTTTCTGAGTTATCTGCTTTACAATGTGATTCTCCTTATCTCATTTTTCATTCCGATAAGGTAGTTTTACGTACCAAACCTGGTTTTCTACCTAAGGTGGTATCTAATAAAAATATCAATCAGGAGATTGTTGTTCCGTCACTGTGTCCTAATCCTTCTTCAAAGAAGGAACGTCTTTTACACAATCTTGACGTGGTTCGTGCTTTAAAGTTTTATTTACAAGCTACTAAAGATTTTCGTCAAACATCTGCATTGTTTGTTGTCTACTCTGGACAGAGGAGAGGCCAAAAGGCTTCGGCAACTTCTCTTTCTTTTTGGCTAAGGAGTATAATATGCTTAGCTTATGAGACTGCTGGCCAGCAGCCTCCTGAAAGGATTACAGCTCATTCTACTAGAGCGGTAGCTTCCACATGGGCTTTTAAAAATGAGGCTTCTGTTGAACAGATTTGTAAGGCGGCGACTTGGTCTTCGCTTCATACTTTTTCAAAATTCTATAAATTTGATACTTTTGCTTCTTCGGAGGCTATTTTTGGGAGAAAGGTCTTGCAGGCAGTGGTGCCTTCCGTTTAAGCACCTGCCTTGTCCCTCCCTTCATCCGTGTCCTATAGCTTTGGTATTGGTATCCCACAAGTAATGGATGATCCGTGGACTGGATACACCTTACAAGAGAAAACAAAATTTATGCTTACCTGAAAAATTTTTCTTTTGTGGTGTATCCAGTCCACGGCCCGCCCTGTCATTTTAAGGCAGGTGTGTTTTATTTTTTTTGTAAATAAATTTTTTATTGAAGTTGAAATAAGTATTAACAAACAAGATTCACCTTTAGAACAATATTACATCATAGAGAGTCTTACATTGTCTGTAATCTGAGTTTGGTGACAAAACAGTATTAACATATAATAAGAGAGTTACGTATATTCATGTTTTAACATGGTGCTAGACAAAAGTGCAGGTGAAATGGAATAGAACTTCATTTTATATTATATTATTGGCAAGTGATCTCCACAACACAATGGAAAACGCTTCATGGCATATCTGAGTCAGAGCTTCAGTCTGTGGAGAGTTAGTATGTGTGTTGACCACTCTTGGGCCGACATATGTAGGGGGGGAGGGGAGATCAGCGGGCAAAAAGCCGCTCAGATAGAAGAGGGGGAAATGGAGGGGCGGAGCCTTCTAATCAATGCGGTGGAGCTTATAATATAATTAAGTATGGGTTGGTTTCCTCTTCTGTTAAATAGACAAGTTATGCCGAGCCATGCCTTCCCAGTTAGAACAGCCCGGCAGTATCTATAGGAACTGAGAGGTGGAATTATATATTCTAGGGTGGGACGTGGGATGGATAAGACAGCTACTGGACCCTTAAAGTCTGTCTGGAAGGAGAGGGGGAGTCTTAGTGAGACTGGATGGGAAGTGGACTATAAGTGGGTTAGTTTAATTTAGAAGAATTACTACTGAGCAATATAGAGATAGCCAAACTTTGCTCTAGAGACCTATAGTCAGAGTAGTACAGGTAGGATTGGTTTGAAATTAGATTAGTAAAAGACATAGGTGCAAACAAACTATATATACTCTATAAGTTCCTACAGTGACAGTGTATGTAGCATTAAGCTATATCATGCAAACTTAACTCGAACTTACAGGCTTCTTGTTAGATGTGCCAGTTGGTTATAAACTCAGAAAAAGTTTGCTAAATAGGAGAAACCTTTAGGATTGGCATCAGACTGATATGGTTTTAATTAACAGTAGAGCTAAAGTTGGAGACCCACAAAGCTATAAAGTTATTAGGAAATATGACTCATAACAGAATATCTAGTAGCCAATAATTAAACAGTGCTAGAACGTCTGTAGGAGTAAGAGACAATTGGGTTATAAAATGAGTGAGAGATATACTTCTCAAGGCATGGAATTTAGAGAATAAGGTGACACATAAAAATCACTTATAAAAGGGGGACATTTGCAGCAGATGTTACATCCAGATTATAAAAGATAAAAAGACCCCAAGATATAGCAGTGTAATAATAACAGAGTGTTCCATATCTTTCATGGTTAAAAAGACTTCTAATAGACTTTGCTGCTCCACGTTGTTCTAACTAACCATTTTCTATAGAAATCCCCAGCAGAGCTAAAGATATGCAATAAATATATACATCGGAGGTTGCATGGATGTTATATCAATAAACATGTAAGACCTAACATCTTAGGTGGGACATATAAAAAAAAAAAAATATGTAGTAACTGGGTGAGAGGGGACTGCAGAATATATAATAAACATAAGACAGTAACTATGAACTCCGGTAGAGTTATTCTTGTTAAAGTGTCTCAAAACAATTTTCCCCAAAAAGACAGTCCAGTATATTGTTCTAGGAGCCAAATGGTTAAATTATTGAGTTTTATAGGAAGTCTATTACCCTATACCAGTCTTGAAAGTGAGCATCGCTGGAAGGACCCTTGTTATGCAAGCCTGTAATGTAGTGGGCCTCCCGCATAGGTGATATTGCTGCGGCGTAGTTCCTGCGGATATACTCCGGCCTTCTGTCTGTCTCCTTCTGCTATGCAGGTCGCCTGGAACCCCTTTCTCTAAACCTGGTGAGATTGGCTGGTGAACTGCAGTGTTCGGTAAGACCCTGGCTGCTAAGCCGGGCATGGTTGCGAGCCGCATGATTTCCTCCGATCTCTCAGGACCCTGCAGGTGAGCCTTTGCTGCGTCAAGCAGAAGGTTGAAGTCCTCGACTCCATCAGGGAGGTAGGTCGCATCCCCCTCGGTAACATACGATGATAGGATCGCTCCGGCTGTATCTGGCATTTCTGGAGCGGTTTCCTTTGCGGGCTCCAACACCATCAGGTCATGCTGATTGCCCAGCTCCTCTAGGGTTCCCACACGATCTGGGTCAAACTGTGGTGAGCTTGGGAAGTGGGTCTTTAGAGACTTCGGTGCTATCGCCAATTCTGACAGGGGTGCTGACAGTGTAAAGCAGTCCCTGAGTACTCCCCTCAGATCCGCAAATCTAAGAGACATCAAGTTGTCAAAAGCTTCCAGGGCCGTTAGTATGGCAGTATCTAATTCTTCCATATTGCACTTCAGGGTATAACCAGAGCTCCATGTGGTTAGCAAGATGGCCGATCCCTGATGATTGTAGCTACATTAATCGCGGTAATGTCTTATGTAGATCTGCTGTAATCTAGTTTTAGGGTACGTGTATAGTCTCCCTAGGTCATACTCCAAGGCTCATAAGCAAATATAACTGTCCTGAGCGGTCATTAATGTGTAAATTATCTGGATAGGACCGGAGCTATTCTGAGTTGCGACTGCTCAGATACAGAGCTTGCTCCGCCCCCCAGGTGTGTTTTATTTTTAAACTACAGTCACCACTGCACCCTATGGTTTCTCCTTTCTCTTGCTTATCTTTTCGGTCGAATAACTGGGAGTGGCAGTTAGAGGAGGAGCTATATTGACCGCTCTGCTGTGGGTGATCCTCTTGCAGCTTACTGTTGGGAAGGAGAATATCCCACAAGTAATGGATGATCTGTGGACTGGATACACCACAAGAGAAATAAATTTATCAGGTAAGCATAAATTTTGTTTTTGTACATGTAATTATATTTTTATGACAAATATGCCAAACACATTACATATACCAGTAAATCTGTTATATATAGTCATAACAAGCATATTAATTATATCATGAATAAAGCTATGTTTAAATGCTAAACTGCTTACAATGTATGTACGTACGTACGTGTGATGTGCATTGGGGACAGTTTAGAAAGAGGTAATTACCTACTTAAGGAGCCCCTATGCCCTAAATACAACATACAACACACATTACCTCTCACTTAAAGGAGAGAATTGCCCATATTCAGTGGAGGTCCCTTTTAGATAGCAGGTGATTGTTGTAGAAATTACAAATCACCTGTATACTAGATGCCTTTTACAGTGCTTTAGGTTATAAAAGGGACCCTACCACCCCAAAATAAGCACTACAGTGGGAGAAGTGACCCTCTTTTAAAGGAGTCGCATGCCCAGGTGCCTATCAGCATTAGTGATCACCTGTCTCTGCTTCACCCAGTGTAACTGCTATTGCTCTCTCTTTTAAATCTTAATTCTCTGGTATGTACTACAGGACAATACACATTTAACCCTTACTGTCTTTCTCCTTCACCCAGTGTAACTGCTATTGCTATCTTTCTCTTAAAGGGACATTAAACACTTTGAGATGGTAATATAAACTGATAAATTGTATGTGTTTGTGTGTAGATATATGCACACTCTAGTGACCTATTTATAACTGTCCCTAATTGGCCACAGCAGAGAAGGTAACCCAAGTTACAACATGGCCGTTCCTATTTCTCCAACATTGGTGTGTCCGGTCCACGGCGTAATCCATTACTTGTGGGATATTCTCCTACAGGGAAAGACAAGGAGAGCACACAGCAAGAGCTGTCCATATAGCTCCCCCTCTGGCTCCGCCCCCCAGTCATTCTCCTTGCCGCTCTGAACAAGTAGCATCTCCACGGGGATGGTGAGGAGTTTGTGGTGTTAGTTGTAGTTTTTTATTTCTTCTATCAAGAGTTTGTTATTTTAAAATAGTGCTGGTATGTACTATTTACTCTGAAACAGAAAGAGATGAAGAGTTCTGTTTAAAAGAGGAGTATGATTTTAGCAGCAGTAACTAAAATCGATTGCTGTTCCCACACAGGACTGTTGAGATGAGAGAACTTCAGTTGGGGGGAACAGTTTGCAGACTTTTCTGCTCAAGGTATGACTAGCCATTTTCTAACAAGACTGTGTAATGCTGGAAGGCTGTCATTTTTCCCTCATGGGGATCGGTAAGCCATTTTCTTAGACTTAGAAAGAATAAAGGGCTTATTATGGGCTATTAACTGGTGGACACTCTTAAGGGCTAAATTGATCGTTTATTTAATAATTAATTTTCACACTTTTATTGTTTGGGGAACGTTTTTATTGCCAGGCACTAGTTTAGACACCTTCCCAGTCAGGAAGGGCCTTTCACTGTATTAGGCAGAGCCTCATTTCTCTTGTAAGGTGTATCCAGTCCACGGATCATTCATTACTTGTGGGATATTCTCATTCCCAACAGGAAGTTGCAAGAGGACACCCACAGCAGAGCTGTAATATAGCTCCTCCCCTAACTGTCATAGCCAGTCATTCTCTTGCAACTCTCAACAAGCTAGGATGTTGTAGGAGAGAGTGGTTAAATATAGTTAGTTTATTTTCTTCAATCAAAAGTTTGTTATTTTTAAATAGTACCGGAGTTGTGCTATTTTATCTCAGGCAGTAAATAGAAGAAGAATCTGCCTGAGGTTTCTATGATCTTAGCAGGTTGTAACTAAGATCCATTGCTATTCTCACATATGTCTGAGGGGATTACACAGATGAGGTAACTTCAGCGAGAGAATGGCGTGCAGTTTATTCTGCTATCAGGTATGTGCAGTTATATTTTTTTCTAGAGATGGAAAACACTATAAAATGCTGCTGATACCGGATTAATGTAAGTTAAGCCTGAATACAATGATTTAATAACGACTGGTATCCCAGGGGTAATACCCTTATGATATTGCAATATAAACGTTTGCTGGCATGTTTAATCGTTCTTATATATGCATTGGTGATAAAACTTTATTGGGGCCTAGTTTTTTCCACATGGCTGGCTTAAATTTTGACTAGAAACAGTTTTACTGAGGCTTTCCACTGTTATAGTATAAAAGTTACAGTTGGTGCAGTTAAAATTACAAACTGTGACAGGTCCCCTGTATGCTATAGGACATCTCTAAAGGGCTCAAAGGCTTTCCAAAGTCGTTTATTGGGGAAGGTAGGACCACAGCTTGCTGTGGCAGTTGGTTGTGACTGTTAAAAAAAACAAACAAAAAAAACAAAAATAAAAACGTCTATTTCGTTTTTTTTATCCGTTTTTTGAACTAAGGGGTTAATCATCCATTTGCAAGTGGATGCAATGCTCTGCTAGCCTATTACATACACTGTAAAAATTTCGTTTGATTTACTGCATTTTTTCACTGTTTTTCAAATTCTGACAAAATTTGTTTCTCTTAAAGGCACAGTACAGTTTTTTATATTTGCTTGTTAACTTGATTTAAAGTGTTTTCCAAGCTTGCTAGTTTCATTGCTAGTCTGTATAAACATGTCTGACATAGAAGTAACTCTTTGTTCATTATGTTTAAAAGCCATGGTGGAACCCCCTCTTAGAATGTGTACCAAATGTACTGATTTCATTTTATGCAATAAAGATCATATTCTGTTTTTAAAAAAATTATCACCAGAGGAATCTGACGAGGGGAAAGTTATGCCGACTAACTCTCCCCACGTGTCTTTCCCTTTGACTCCCGCCCAAGGGACTCATGCTCAAATGGCGCCAAGTACATCTAGGGCGCCCATAGCGTTTACTTTACAAGACATGGCAGCTGTCATGGATAATACACTGTCAGCGGTATTAGCCAGACTACCTGAACTTAGAGGTTAGCGAGATAGCTCTGGGGTGAGACAAAATGCAGAGCATACTGACGCTTTAAGAACCATGTCAGATACTGCCTCACAATATGCAGAAGCTGAGGAAGGAGAGCTTCTGTCAGTGGGTGATGTTAATGACTCAGGAAAGATACCTGATTCTAATATTTCTACATTTAAATTTAAGCTTGAACACCTCCGCGTGTTACTTAGGGAGGTTTTAGCTGCTCTGAATGACTGTGATACCATTGCAGTGCCAGAGAAATTTTGTAGACTGGATAAATGCTTTGCAGTGCCGGTGTGTACTGATGTTTTTCCAATACCTAAAAGGTTTACAGAAATTATTAATAAGGAATGGGATAGACCAGGTGTGCCGTTCTTTTCCCCTCCTATTTTTAGAAAAATGTTTTCCAATAGACTCCACCACACGGGACTTATGGCAGACAGTCCCTAAGGTGGAGGGAGCAGTTTCTACTCTAGCAAAGCGTACTACTATCCCTGTCGAGGACAGTTGTGCTTTTTTAGAGCCAATGGATAAAAAATTAGAAGGTTACCTTAAGAAAATATTTATTCAACAAGGTTTTATCCTACAGCCCATTGCATGCATTGCCCCTGTCACTGCTGCTGCGGCGTACTGGTTTGAGTCTCTGGAAGAGGCTTTACAGGTAGAGACTCCATTGGATGACATACTTGGCAAACTTAGAGCACTTAAGCTAGCCAATTATTTTATTTCTGATGCCATTGTTCATTTGAATAAACTAACGGCTAAGAATTCTGGTTTTGCTATACAGGCGCGCAGAGCGCTATGGCTTAAATCATGGTCAGCTGACGTGACTTTAAAATCTAAGCTACTTAACATTCCCTTCAAGGGGCAGACCCTATTCGGGCCTGGTTTGAAGGAGATTGTTGCTGATATCACGGGAGGAAAAGGTTGTGCCCTTCCTCAGGACAGATCCAAATCTAGGGCCAAACAGTCTAATTTTCGTGTCTTTCGAAACTTCAAGGCAGGTGCGGCATCAGCTTCCTTTAATAATAAACAAGAGGGAACTTTTGCTCAATCCAAGACGGTCTGGAGACCAAACCAGACCTGGAAAAAAGGTAAGCAGGTCAAAAAGCCTGCTGCTGCCTCTAAGACAGCATGAAGGAACGACCCCCTATCCGGTAACGGATCTAGTAGGGGGCAGACTTTCACTCTTCGCCCAGGCATGGGCAAGAGATGTTCAGGATCCCTGGGCGTTGGAAATTATATCCCAGGGATATCTTCTGGACTTCAAAGCTTCCCCCCCAAAAGGGAGATTTCACCTTTCACAATTATCTGCAAACCAGATAAAGAGTGAGGCATTCTTACACTGTGTACGAGACCTCCTAGTTATGAGAGTGATCCATCCAGTTCCAAAGGAGGAACAGGAACAGGGTTTTTACTCAAATCTGTTTGTGGTTCCCAAAAAAGAGGGAACCTTCAGACCGATTTTGGATCTAAAGATCTTAAACAAATTCCTCAAAGTTCCGTCGTTCAAGATGGAAACTATTCGTACCATCCTACCACTGATCCAGGAGGGTCAACATATGACTACAGTGGATCTAAAGGATGTTTATCTTCACATTCCGATACACAAAGATCATCATCGGTTTCTCAGGTTTGCCTTTCAAGACAGGCATTACCAGTTGTAGCTCTTCCCTTTGGATTAGCTACAGCCCCAAGAATCTTTACAAAGGTTCTAGGGTCGCTTTTGGCGGTCCTAAGGCCGCGGGGCATAGCAGTAGCCCCTTATTTAGATGACATCCTGATACAGGCGTCAAACTTCCAAATTGCCAAGTCTCATACGGACGTAGTACTGGCATTTCTGAGGTCGCATGGGTGGAAAGTGAACGAGGTAAAGTGTTCTCTATCCCCACTCACAAGAGTTTCCTTTCTAGGGACTCTGATAGATTCTGTAGAAATGAAAATTTACCTTGACGGAGTCCAGGTTATCAAACCTTCTAAATTCCTGTCGGGTTCTTCATTCCATTCCGCGCCCTTTGGTGGCTCAGTGTATGGAAGTAATCGGCTTAATGGTAGTGGCAATGGACTCAGTCAGTGGAGCGGGGATTTACACAGATTTGGCCCCTCAACTGAATCTGGACCAAGAGACCAGGGATCCTCTTCCCTGGTGGCTATCTCGGGTCCATCTGTCCAAAGGTATGACCTTCGCATGCCAGATTGGACTATTGTAACAACAAATGCCAGCCTTCTAGGTTGGGGTGCAATCTGGAACTCCCTGAAGGCTCAGGGATCGTGGACTCAGGAGGAGTCTCTCCTTCCAATAAATATTCTGGAACTAAGAGCGATATTCAAGGCTCTTCAGGTTTGGCCTCAGTTAGCAACTCTGAGGTACATCAGATTTCAGTCGGTCAACATCACGACTGTAGCTTACATCAACCATCGAGGGGGAACAAGAAGTTCCCTAGAGATGTTAGAAGTTTCAAAAATAATTCACTGGGCAGAGATTCACTTTTGCCACCTATCAGCTATCCATATCCCAGGTGTAGAGCACTCGGAGGCGGATTTTCTAAGTCGTCAGACTTTTCATCCGGGAGAGTGGGAACTCCATCCGGAGGTATTTGCACAACTGATTCTCCGTTGGGGCAAACCAGAACTGGATCTCATGGCGTCTCGCCAGAACGCCAAGCTTCCGTGTTACGGATCCAGGTCCAGGGATCCCAAGGCGACACTGATAGATACTCTAGCAGCGCCCTGGTCTTTCAACCTGGCTTATGTGTTTCCACCGTTTCCTCTGCTCCCTCGACTGATTGCCAAGATCAAGCAGGAGAGAGCATCAGTGATTCTGATAGCACCTGCGTGGCCACGCAGGACCTGGTATGCAGATCTAGTGGACATGTCATCCTTTCCACCATGGTCTCTGCCTCTGAGACAGGACCTTCTACTTCAGGGTCCTTTCAACCATCCAAATCTAATTTCTCTGAGGCTGACTGCCTGGAGATTGAATGCTTGATTTTATCAAAGCGTGGCTTCTCCGAGTCAGTTATTGATACCTTAATACAGGCACGAAAGCCTGTCACCAGGAAAATTTACCATAAGGTATGGCGTAGATATCTTTATTGGTGTGAATCCAAGGGTTACTCATGGAGTAAGGTCAGGATTCCTAGGATTTTATCTTTTCTCCAAGAAGGTTTGGAAAAAGGATTGTCAGCTAGTTTCTTAAAGGGACAGATTTTTGCTCTGTCTATTCTTTTGCACTAGCGTCTGGCAGATGTTCCAGACGTTCAGGCATTTTGTCAGGCTTTAGTTTGAATCAAGCCTGTGTTTAAACCTGTTACTCCACCAGAGCTTAAACTTGGTTCTTAAGGTTCTTCAAGGAGTTCCGTTTGAACCTCTTCATTCCATAGATATCAAACTTTTATCTTGGAAAGTTCTTTTTTTTTTGGTAGCTATTTCCTCGGCTCGTAGAGTCTCTGAGCTATCTGCCTTACAATGTGATTCTCCTTATCTGATTTTTCATACGGATAAGGTAGTCCTGCGTACCAAACCTGGGTTCTTACCTAAGGTGGTATCTAATAAGAATATCAATCAAGAGATTGTGGTTCCATCCTTGTGTTACACAATCTGGACGTGGTCTGTGCTTTAAAGTTTTACTTACAAGCTACTAAAGATTTTCGTCAAACATCTGCTTTGTTTGTTGTCTACTCTGGACAGAGGAGAGGTCAAAAGGCTTTGGCAACCTCTTTTTCTTTTTGGCTAAGAAGCTTAATCCGCTTAGCCTATGAGACTGCTGGACAGCAGCCTCCTGAAAGGATTACAGCTCATTCCACTAGAGCTGTGGCTTCCACTTAGGCCTTTAAAAATAAGGCTTCTGTTGAACAGATTTGCAAGGCGGCGACTTGGTCTTCGCTTCATACTTTTTCAAAATTTTACAAATTTGATACTTTTGCTTCTTCGGAGGCTATATTTGGGAGAAAGGTTTTACAGGCAGTGGTTCCTTCCATTTAAGTTCCTGCCTTGTCCCTCCCTTCATCCGTGTACTTTAGCTTTGGTATTGGTATCCCACAAGTAATGGATGATCCGTGGACTGGATACACCTTACAAGAGAAAACACAATTTATGCTTACCTGATAAATTTATTTCTCTTGTGGTGTATCCAGTCCACGGCCCGCCCTGTCATTTTAAGGCAGGTAATTTTTAAATTTAAACTACAGTAACCACTACACCCTATGGTTCCTCCTTTCTCGGCTTGTTTTCGGTCGAATGACTGGCTATGACAGTTAGGGGAGGAGCTATATTACAGCTCTGCTGTGGGTGTCCTCTTGCAACTTCCTGTTGGGAATGAGAATATCCCACAAGTAATGGATGATCCGTGGACTGGACACACCACAAGAGAAATAAATTTATCAGGTAAGCATAAATTGTGTTTTTTGCGCCATTTTTGCACAGTTTATTTTAAGTACAGTGCATGCAGATGCATGTGAGAGGGTCTGGTGTCCACTGAAAAAGTTCCTAGAAGGCTTGAAATACCCCCCTGGGATAGGTGAAGTCACAACAAAGGCTGTGGCTGGGACTGTAGTGGGGTTAAAATTGCAAACGGCTCCGGTTTCCACATTTTAAGGGTTAGCAGCTTTGCTATGCTTTGAATGCATTAAGACACTGTGGTGAAAATTTGGTAAAGATTGGACAATTCCTTCATAGTTTTTCACATATTCAGTAATAAAGTGTGCCCTGTTTAACATTTAAAGAGACAGTAACGGTTTTGTTTTAAGACGGTTTTTGTACTTTATTAACCAGTTTAAGCCTGTTTAACATGTCTGTACCTTCTGATAGATCATGTTCTGTATGTGATAATTGTGCCATAGCGTCCAAACACAGTAAGGACAGTATTGTCACAAATAGTAAGGTTGCCCAGGATGATTCCTCAGATGAAGGAAGTAGAGATAGTTCTACTTCTCCTTCTGTGTCTATACCAGTTATGCCCGCGCAGGCGTCCCCTAGTACTTCTAGCGCGCCAATGCTTGTTACTATTTAACAATTGACGGCAGTAATGGATAACTCCATAGCTAATATTTTATCCAAAATGCCAGCATTTCAGAGAAAGCGCGATTGCTCTGTTTTAAACACTGTAGAGCAGGAGGGCGCTGATGATAATTTTTCTGTCATACCCTCACACCAGTCTGAAGTGGCAGTGAGGGAGGGTTTCTCAGATGGGGAAATTTCTGATACAGGAAGAATTTCTCAGCAGGCAGAACCTGATGTTGTGACATTTAAATTTACATCAGAGCATCTCCGCGCATTACTTAAGGAGGTGCTATCTACTCTGGATGATTGTGACAATCTGGTCATCCCAGAAAACTTGTGCAAGATGGACAAGTTCCTAGAGGTCCCGGTGCACCCTGATGCCTTTCCGATACCTAAACGGGTGGCGGACATAGTGAATAAGGAGTGGGAGAAGCCAGGCATACCTTTTGTCCCTCCTCCTATATTTAAGAAATTGTTCCCTATGGTTGACCCCAGGAAGGACATATGGCAAACAGTCCCTAAGGTCGAGGGGGCGGTTTCTACACTAGCCAAACGCACGACCATTCCCATTGAGGACAATTGTGCTTTCAAAGATCCTATGGATAAAAAATTGGAGGGTTTGCTTAAAAAGATTTTTGTACGGCAAGGTTACCTCCTTCAACCTATTTCGTGCATTATTCCTGTCACTACAGCGGCGTGGTTCTGGTTCGAGGAACTGGAAAAGTCGCTCAGTAGGGAGACTCCGTATGAGGAAGTCATGGACAGAATTCACGCACTTAAGTTAGCTAATTCCTTTATTTTAGACGCCGCTTTGCAGTTGGCGAAATTAGCGGCGAAAAATTCAGGGTTTGCAATTGTGGCGCGCAGAGCGCTCTGGCTAAAGTCTTGGTCGGCGGATGTATCTTCCAAGACAAAATTGCTTAATATCCCTTTCAAAGGTAAGACCCTTTTTGGGCCAGAATTGAAAGAAATTATTTCAGACATCACTGGGGGAAAGGGCCATGCCCTCCCACAGGATAGGCCTTTCAAGGCTAAGAATAAGTCCAATTTTCGTTCCTTTCGCAATTTCAGGAACGGACCGGCTTCTAACTCGGCAGCCTCTAGACAAGAGGGTAACGCTTCCCAGACTAAACCAGTTTGGAAACCAATGCAAGGCTGGAATAAGGGTAAACAGGCCAGGAAGCCTGCTGCTGCTACCAAGACAGCATGAAGGGGTAGCCCCCGATCCGGGACCGGATCTAGTAGGGGACAGACTCTCTCTCTTTGCTCAGGCTTGGGCAAGAGATGTTCAGGATCCCTGGACACTAGAAATAGTCTCTCAGGGTTATCTTCTAGAATTCAAGGAACTACCCCCAAGGGGAAGGTTCCACATTTCTCACTTATCTTCAAACCAAATAAGTAGACAGGCATTCTTACCATGTGTAGAAGACCTGTTAAAGATGGGAGTGATACACCCAGTTCCAACTGTGGAACAAGGTCAGGGGTTTTTACTCAAATCTGTTTGTAGTTCCCAAAGAAGAGGGAACTTTCAGACCAATTCTGGATTTAAAAATTCTAAACAAATTTCTCAGAGTTCCATCGTTCAAAATGGAAACCATTCAAACAATTTTACCTACAATCCAGGAGGGTCAATATGACTACCGTGGATTTAAAGGATGCATATCTACATATTCCTATCCACAAAGATCATCATCAGTTCCTAAGGTTCGCCTTTCTGGACAAACATTATCAGTTCGTGGCTCTCCCATTCGGACTAGCCACTGCTCCCAGAATTTTCACAAAGGTGCTCGGGTCCCTTCTAGCGGTTCTAAGACCAAGGGGCATTGCAGTGGCACCTTATCTGGACGACATTCTAATTCAAGCGTCGTCTCTTTCCAAGGCAAAGGCTCATACAGACATTGTTCTAGCCTTTCTCAGATCTCACGGGTGGAAGGTGAACGTAGAAAAGAGTTCCCTGTCTCCGTCGACAAGAGTTCCCTTTTTGGGAACAATAATAGATTCTTTTGAAATAAAGATCTTCCTGACAGAAGTCAGAAAGTCAAAGCTTCTAAACGCTTGTCAAGTTCTTCTCTCTATTCTGCAGCCTTCCATAGCTCAGTGCATGGAAGTAGTAGGGTTGATGGTTGCAGCAATGGACATAGTTCCTTTTGCTCAAATTCATCTAAGACCATTACAACTGTGCATGCTCCAGTAGACAGGATCACCTGTCTCAGGGAATGAGTTTCTGCAGACCAAAGTGGGTCATTGTCACGACCGACGCCAGTCTATCAGGCTGGGGCGCGGTCTGGGATTCCCTGAAAACTCAGGGTTTATGGTCTCGGGAAGAGTCTCTTCTCCCGATCAACATCCTGGAACTGAGAGCGATATTCAATGCTCTCCGGGCTTGGCCTCATCTAGCGAAGGCCGGATACATAAGATTCCAGTCGGATAACATGACGACTGTAGCTTACATCAACCATCAGGGAGGAAGAAGGAGTTCCTTGGTGATGATAGAGCTATCCAAGATCATCAAATGGGCGGAGGATCACTCCTGCCACCTATCTGCAATCCACATCCCAGGAGTAGACAACTGGGAGGCTGATTATCTGAGTCGTCAGATTTTCTATCCGGGGGAGTGGGAACTCCACCCGGAGGTGTTTGCCCAGTTGACTCAATTATGGGGCATTCCAGACATGGATCTGATGGCGTCTCGTCAGAACTTCAAGGTTCCTTGCTACGGGTCCAGATCCAGGGATCCCAAGGCCACTCTAGTGGATGCATTAGTGGCGCCTTGGTCGTTCAACCTAGCTTATGCGTTTCCACCGTTCCCTCTCCTTCCCAGGCTTGTAGCCAGGATCAAACAGGAGAAGGCCTCGGTGATTCTGATAGCTCCTGCGTGGCCGCGCAGGACTTGGTATGCAGACCTGGTGAATATGTCATCGGCTCCACCATGGAAGCTACCTTTGAGACAGGATCTTCTAGTACAAGGTCCATTCGAACATCCAAATCTAATTTCTCTGCAGCTGACTGCTTGGAAATTGAACGTTTGATTTTATCCAAGCGTGGGTTTTCAGATTCAGTTATAGATACTCTGGTCCAAGCCAGAAAACCTGTGTCTAGAAAGATTTACCATAAAATATGGAAAAGATATATCTGTTGGTGTGAATCCAAGGGATTCTCCTGGAGTAAGATTAAAATTCCTAAGATCCTCTCCTTTCTCCAAGAAGGTTTGGATAAGGGATTGTCAGCGAGTTCTCTAAAAGGACAGATTTCTGCTTTATCTGTCTTGTTATACAAACGACTGGCAGCTGTGCCAGAGGTACAAGCTTTTGTACAGGCTTTGGTCAGAATCAAACCTGTTTACAGACCCTTGACTCCTCCTTGGAGTCTAAATTTAGTTCTTTCAGTTCTTCAGGGGGTTCCGTTTGAACCCTTACATTCCATAGATATCAAGTTGCTTTCTTGGAAAGTTCTGTTTTTGGTTGCTATTTCTTCTGCTAGAAGAGTTTCTGAATTATCTGCTTTGCAGTGTGATCCACCCTATCTGGTGTTCAATTCAGATAAGGTTATTTTGCGTACCAAGCCTGGTTTTCTTCCAAAAGTTGTTTCCAACAAGAATATTAACCAGGAAATAGTTGTTCCTTCTCTGTGCCCGAATCCAGTTTCAAAGAAGGAACGTTTGTTACACAATTTAGATGTAGTCCGTGCTTTAAAGTTCTATTTAGAAGCAACAAAGAATTTTAGACAAACCTCATCCTTGTTTGTCGTTTACTCTGGTAAGAGGAGAGGACAAAAAGCTATTGCTACCTCTCTTTCTTTCTGGCTGAAAAGCATTATCCGATTGGCTTATGAGACTGCCGGACGGCAGCCTCCTGAACGAATCACAGCTCACTCCACTAGGGCTGTGGCTTCCACATGGGCCTTCAAGAACGAGGCTTCTGTTAATCAGATATGTAAGGCAGCGACTTGGTCTTCTCTGCACACTTTTGCCAAATTTTACAAATTTGATATTTTTGCTTCTTCGGAGGCTGTTTTTGGGAGAAAGGTTTTGCAAGCCGTGGTGCCTTCTGTTTAGGTAACCTGATTTGCTCCCACCCTTCATCCGTGTCCTAAAGCTTTGGTATTGGTTCCCACAAGTTATGGATGACGCCGTGGACCGGACACACCAATGTTGGAGAAAACAGAATTTATGCTTACCTGATAAATTACTTTCTCCAACGGTGTGTCCGGTCCACGGCCCGCCCTGGTTTTTTAATCAGGTTTGAAAAAATTTTCTTTTTCTTTATACACTACAGTCACCACGGCACCCTATAGTTTCTCCTTTTTCTCCTAACCGTCGGTCGAATGACTGGGGGGCGGAGCCAGAGGGGGAGCTATATGGACAGCTCTTGCTGTGTGCTCTCCTTTCCTTTCCCTGTAGGGGAGGAGAATATCCCACAAGTAATGGATGACGCCGTGGACCGGACACACCGTTGGAGAAAGTAATTTATCAGGTAAGCATAAATTCTGGATTTTTTATTGACACTAAAACTTTACACTTGCTTGGTCAATATTTAAAAACCTAATGAAACTTTAAAAAATATATCTACATGTTATTCTCAGACTAATCTTTTCTTTGAATCCCTCATTCTATCTAGCATTTATTTTTTCCTAGCTTGTCAGATTATTACAGATTATAGATACTGTAAAAAATTATAAATATTCCCTAGAATAATATATATATATATATATATATATATATATATACAGTATATTATATTTTACAGTATAAGTTTTAATAATTGTTTTTTAATATTTTAATAACACTCCTAGTTTAGTACTCTGTACAGCACTTTTTTATTGGTGGATAAATGTATCCACCGATCAGCAATAACATCCCAGGTTGTTCACCAAAAATGGTCCGGCATCTAAACTTACATTCTTGCATTTAAAATAAAGATACCAAGAGAATGAAGAAAATTTGATAATACGAGTAAATTAGAAAGTTGCTTAAAATTTCATGCTCTATCTGAATCACAAAAGAAATAATTTGGGTTCAGTGTCCCTTTTAAGATAAAACAAACGTTTTAATGTACGCTAACCCGACACCACGTTAGACCTACAATGCGAAACACGAAAAGCGGTATTCATATTTTACATTCCTATGTTCTTCAAATAGAAAAAAATAGAATTTTTATAATTATATATATATATATATATATATATTTATTTATTAGGTACACCTGTTCAATTGCTTGGTAACACAAATTGCTAATCAGCCAATCACATGGCAGCAACTCAATACATTTAGGCATCTAGACATGGTGAAGACTTTCTGAAGTTCAAACCGAGCATCAGAATGGGGAAGAAAGGGGATTTGAATGACTTGAACATGAACGTGGCATGGTTGTTGGTGCCAGACGGGCTGGTCTGAGTATTTAAAAAAAAACTGCCGATCTACTGGTATTTTAATGCACAATCATCTCAAGGCCTTACAGAGAGTGGTTCGAAAAAGAGAAAATATCCAGTGAGCGGCAGTTGTGTGGACGAAAATGCCTTGTTGATGTCAGAGAAGAATGGGCATACTGGTTCGAGATGATAGAAAGGCAACAGTAACTCAATTAACTATTCGTTACAACCAAGGTATGCAGAATACCATCTCTGAGCACACAACACATCGAACCTTGAAGGAGATGGGCTACAGCAGCAGAAAACCACACCGGGTGGCACTCCTATCAGCTAAGAACAGGAAACTGAGGCTACAATTCACACAGGCTCACCAAAAATGGACAATAGAAAATTGGAAAAACGTTGCCTGGTCTGATGAGTATCTATTCGACATTCAGATGGTAGGGTCAGAATTTGGCGTAAACATGAAAGCATGGATCCATCCTGCCTTGTATCAATGGTTCAGGGTGGTGGTGTAATGGTGTGGGGGATATTTTCTTTGCACACTTTGGGCCCCTTAGTACCAATTGAGCATCGTTTAAACTCCACGGCCTACCTGAGTATTGTTGCTGACCATGTCCATCACTTTATGACTACAGTGTACCCAACTTCTGATGGCTACTTCCAGCAGGATAATGCACCATGTCACAAAGCTCAAATCATATCAACTGGTTTCTTGAACATGAAAGTGAGTTTACTGTACTCCAATGGCCTCCACAGTCACCAGATCTCAATCCAATAGAGCACCTTTGGGATGTGATGGAAATAAATCTGCAACTGCGTGATGCTAAATGTCTATATAGACCAATATGTCTGTGGAATGTTTCCAACACCTTGTTGAATCTATGCCACGAAGAATTAAAGCAGTTCTGAAGACAAAAGTGGGTAAAACCCCATACTAGCAAGGTGTACCTAATAAAGTGGCCGCTGAGTGTGTGTGTATGTGTGTATATATTTGTATGTATGTATGTGTATATATATATATATATATATATATATATATATAATTATAAGTCCAAAAGATGCACTCGCTGTAATGTGAAAAAAAACAGAATTTATGCTTACCTGATAAATTTCTTTCTTTTGCGATGTACCGAGTCCACGGATTCATCCTAACTTGTGAGATATTGTCCTTCCTGACAGGAAGTAGCAAAGAGAGCACCACAGCAGAGCTGTGTATATAGCTCCCCCCTTAAATCCACCCCCCAGTCAATCGACCGAAGGCCAAGGAAGAAAAGTAGAAACTATAAGGTGCAGAGGTGACTGAAGTTTACATAAAATACTATCTGTCTTGAATAGACAGGGCAGGCCGTGGACTCGGTACATCGCAAAAGAAAGAAATTTATCAGGTAAGCATAAATTCTGTTTTCTTTTGCAAGATGTACCGAGTCCACGGATTCATCCTAACTTGTGGGATACCAATACCAAAGCTTTAGGACACGGATGAAGGGAGGGACAAGACAGGAACCTAAATGGAAGGCACCACTGCTTGCAAAACCTTTCTCCCAAAAATAGCCTCCGAGGAAGCAAAAGTATCAAATTTGTAAAATTTGGAAAAGGTATGAAGCGAAGACCAAGTCGCAGCCTTACAAATCTGTTCAACAGAAGCATCATTTTTAAAAGCCCATGTGGAAGCCACCGCTCTAGTGGAGTGAGCTATAATTCTTTCAGGAGGCTGCTGTCCAGCAGTCTCATAAGTCAAACGGATGATGCTTTTCAACCAAAAGGAAAGAGAGGTAGCCGTAGCCTTTTGACCTCTACGCTTTCCAGCATAGACAACAAACAAAGAAGATGATTGGTGAAAATCTTTGGTTGCTTGCAAATAAAACTTCAAGGCACGAACCACGTCCATGTTGTGCAACAGACGGTCCTTCTTAGAAGAAGGATTAGGACACAGAGAAGGAACAACAATTTCCTGATTGATATTCCTGTTAGAAACAACCTTAGGGAGGAACCCAGGTTTGGTACGCAAAACCACCTTATCAGCATGGAAAACAAGATAAGGCGAGTCACATTGTAATGCAGATAGTTCAGAAACTCTTCAAGCTGAAGAGATAGCAACTAGAAACAGAACTTTCCAATATAGAAGCTTAATATCTATGGAATGCATGGGTTCAAACGGAACCCCCTGAAGAACTTTAAGAACTAAATTGAGACTCCATGGCGGAGCAACAGGTGTAAACACAGGCTTAATTCTAACTAAAGCCTGACAAAAAACCCGACCGTCTGGGACATCTGCCAGACGCTTGTGCAACAGAATAGACAAAGCAGATATCTGTCCCTTTAAGGAACTAGCGGACAATCCTTTCTCCAATCCTTCTTGGAGAAAAGACAAAATCCTAGGAATCCTGATCTTACTCCATGAGTAGCCTTTGGATTCACACCAAAAAATATATTTACGCCATATCTTATGATAGATCTTCCTGATGACAGGCTTTCGAGCCTGAATCAAGGTATCTATGACCGACTCAGAGAAATCCCGCTTTGATAAAATCAAGCGTTCAATCTCCAAGCAGTCAGTTGCAGAGAAATTAGATTTGGATGCTTGAATGGACCTTGAATCAAAAGGTCCCGTCTCAGTGGCAGAGATGACATGTCCACCAGGTCTGCATACCAAGTCCTGCGTGGCCAAGCAGGCGCTATCAAAATCACTGAAGCTCTCTCCTGTTTGATTCTGGCAATCAGACGCGGAAGGAGAGGGAATGGTGGAAACACATAAGCCAGGTTGAACGACCAGTGTACTGCTAGAGCATCTTTCAGTACTGCCTGAGGATCCCTTGACCTGGATCCGTAACAAGGAAGGTTGGCGTTCTGACGAGACGCCATCAGATCCAATTCTGGTGTGCCCCATAGCTGAACCAGTTGAGCAAACACCTCCGGATGGAGCTCCCACTCCCCCGGATGAAAAGTCTAACGACTTAGAAAATCTGCCTCCCAGTTCTCCACCCCTGGGATATAGATCGCTGATAGATGGCAAGAGTGAGTCTCTGCCCATCGGATTATCCTGGAAACTATCATCGCCAAGGAACTCCTTGTTCCCCCTTGATGATTGATATAAGCTACAGTCGTGATGTTGCCCGGCTGAAACCTGATGAATCCGGCCGAAGCCAGCTGAGGCCACGCCTGAAGAGCATTGAATATCGCTCTTAATTCCAGAATATTTATCGGTAGGAGGGCCTCCTCCTGAGTCCACAAACCCTGTGCTTTCAGGGAATTCCAGACTGCACCCCAGCCCAGTAGGCTGGCGTCCGTCGTCACAATAACCCACGCTGCCCTGCGGAAACACATTCCCCTGGACAGGTGATCCTGTGACAACCACCAAAGAAGAGAGTCTCTGGTCTCTTGATCCAGGTTTATCTGAGGAGATAAATCTGCATAATCCCCATTCCACTGTTTGAGCATGCATAGTTGCAGTGGTCTGAGATGCAAGCGAGCAAACGGAACTATGTCCATTGCCGCTACCATAAGTCCTATTACCTCCATACACTGAGCCACTGACGGCCAAGGAATGGAATGAAGAGCTTGGCAGGTGGTTAAAATCTTTGATTACCTGACCTCCATCAGAAATATTTTTCTGTCCACCGAATCTATCAGAGTTCCCAGGAATGGAACTCTTGTGAGAGGAATAAGAGAACTCTTTTTCACGTTCACCTTCCACCCATGAGATCTTAGAAAGGCCAACACTAAATCCGTGTGAGACTTGGCAAGTTGGAAAGTCGACGCTTGAATTAAGATGTCGTCTAGATAAGGCACCACTGCTATGCCCCTCGGCCTTAGGACCGCCAGAAGGGGCCCTAGCACCTTTGTGAAGATTCTTGGCGCCGTGGCCAACCCGAAGGGAAGAGCCACAAACTGGTAATGCCTGTCCAGAAAGGCAAACCTGAGGAACTGGTGATGATCTTTGTGGATAGGAATGTGTAGATATTCATCCTTTAGATCCACGGTAGTCTTATATTGACCCTCCTGGATCATTGGTAAAATAGTCCGAATGGGTCTCCATCTTGAAGGATGGAACTCTTAGGAATTGGTTTGGGATCTTGAGATCTAGAATTCGTCTGAAGGTTCCCTCTTTTTTGGGAACCACAAACAGATTGGAGTAGAAACCTTGCCCCTGTTCTGTTTTCGGAACTGGGCAGATCACTCCCATGGTAAAAAGGTCTTCTACACAGCGTAAGAACGCCTCTCTTTTTGTCTGGTTTACAGACAATTGAGAAAGATGGAACCTCCCCCTTGGAGGAGAATCTTTGAAATATAGGAGATACCCCTGGGTTACAATTTCTACAGCCCAGGAGTCCTGAACGTCTCTTGCCCAGGCCTGAGCAAAGAGAGAAAGTCTGCCCCCTACTTGATCCGGTCCCGGATCGGGGGCTACCCCTTCATGCTGTCTTAGTGGCAGCAGCAGGCTTTTTGGCCTGTTTACCCTTGTTCCAAGCCTGGTTAGGTCTCCAGGTTGGCTTGGATTGAGCAAAGTTCCCCTTTTGCTTTGCAGCAGGGGAAGAGGAAGCAGGACCACCCTTGAAGTTTCGAAAGGAACGAAAATTATTTTGTTTGGTCCTTGTCTTATTTGACTTATCTTGAGGGAGGGCATGACCCTTCCCTCCAGTGATGTCTGAAATGATCTCTTTCAGTGCAGGCCCAAATAGGGTCTTACCTTTGAAAAGGATGGTCAAAAGCTTAGATTTAGATGACACATCAGCTGACCAGGACTTAAGCCATAACGCTCTTCGCGCTAAAATGGCAAAACCTGAATTCTTTGCTGCTAACTTAGCAAGAAGAAAAGCGGCGTCTGTAATAAAAGAATTAGCCAACTTAAGGGCCTTAATTCTGTGCAAAATATCATCTAGTGGGGTCTCCATCTGAAGAGCCTCTTCTAGAGCCTCAAACCAAAAAGCAGCTGCAGTGGTTACTGGAACAATGCACGCTATAGAATGAAGAAGAAAACCCTGATGAACAAAAATTTTCTTTAGGAGAACCTCTAACTTTTTATCCATAGGATCAATGAAAGCACAACTGTCTTCAATAGGTATAGTTGTACGCTTAGCCAGAGTAGAAATAGCTCCCTCCACCTTAGGGACCGTCTGCCATGAGTCCTTTATGGTGTCAGAAATGGGGAAAATTTTCTTAAAAACAGGAGGGGGAGCAAACGGAATACCTGGTCTATCCCACTCAACAATCCTCTTAGGGACCGGAAAAACATCAGTGTAAACAGGAACCTCTAAATATTTGTCCATTTTACACAATTTCTCTGGAACGACAATAGGGTCACAATCATCCAGAGTAGCTAAAACCTCCCTGCTTAAATTTAAATGCCGTCATATCTGAATCTGTCTGAGGGAACATCTTTCCTGAATCAGAAATCTCTCCCTCAGACAGCAAATCCCTCATCCCTACCTCAGAACATTGTGAGGGAATATCGGATACGGCTACTAAAGCGTCAGAAGGCTCAGCATTTGTTCTTAACCCAGAGCTACTGCGCTTCCCTTGCAACCCTGGCAGTTTAGATAAAACCTCTGTGAGGGTAGTATTCATAACTGAAGCCATATCTTGCAAGGTGAAAGAATTAGATGCACTAGAAGTACTTGGCGTCGCTTGTGCGGCGTAACTGGTTGTGACACTTGGGGAGAACTAGATGGCGAAACCTGATTTGCTTCTGTCTGAGTATCATTTAATGCCAAATTCTTATAAGTCAAAATAGGCTGTTTGCAATTTATAGACATATCAGTACAATTGGGACACATTCTTAGAGGGGGTTCCACAATGGCTTCTAAACAAATTTAACAATGAGTTTCTGAATTATCTGCTTTGCAGTGTGATCCACCCTATCTGGTGTTCAATTCAGATAAGGTTATTTTGCGTACCAAGCCTGGTTTTCTTCCAAAAGTTGTTTCCAACAAGAATATTAACCAGGAAATAGTTGTTCCTTCTCTGTGCCCGAATCCAGTTTCAAAGAAGGAACGTTTGTTACACAATTTAGATGTAGTCCGTGCTTTAAAGTTCTATTTAGAAGCAACAAAGAATTTTAGACAAACCTCATCCTTGTTTGTCGTTTACTCTGGTAAGAGGAGAGGACAAAAAGCTATTGCTACCTCTCTTTCTTTCTGGCTGAAAAGCATTATCCGATTGGCTTATGAGACTGCCGGACGGCAGCCTCCTGAACGAATCACAGCTCACTCCACTAGGGCTGTGGCTTCCACATGGGCCTTCAAGAACGAGGCTTCTGTTAATCAGATATGTAAGGCAGCGACTTGGTCTTCTCTGCACACTTTTGCCAAATTTTACAAATTTGATATTTTTGCTTCTTCGGAGGCTGTTTTTGGGAGAAAGGTTTTGCAAGCCGTGGTGCCTTCTGTTTAGGTAACCTGATTTGCTCCCACCCTTCATCCGTGTCCTAAAGCTTTGGTATTGGTTCCCACAAGTAATGGATGACGCCGTGGACCGGACACACCAATGTTGGAGAAAACAGAATTTATGCTTACCTGATAAATTACTTTCTCCAACGGTGTGTCCGGTCCACGGCCCGCCCTGGTTTTTTAATCAGGTTTGAAAAAATTTTCTTTTTCTTTATACACTACAGTCACCACGGCACCCTATAGTTTCTCCTTTTTCTCCTAACCGTCGGTCGAATGACTGGGGGGCGGAGCCAGAGGGGGAGCTATATGGACAGCTCTTGCTGTGTGCTCTCCTTGCCTTTCCCTGTAGGGGAGGAGAATATCCCACAAGTAATGGATGACGCCGTGGACCGGACACACCGTTGGAGAAAGTAATTTATCAGGTAAGCATAAATTCTGCATTTTTTATTGACACTAAAACTTTACACTTGCTTGGTCAATATTTAAAAACCTAATGAAACTTTAAAAAATATATCTACATGTTATTCTCAGACTAATCTTTTCTTTGAATCCCTCATTCTATCTAGCATTTATTTTTTCCTAGCTTGTCAGATTATTACAGATTATAGATACTGTAAAAAATTATAAATATTCCCTAGAATAATATATATATATATATATATATATATATATACAGTATATTATATTTTACAGTATAAGTTTTAATAATTGTTTTTTAATATTTTAATAACACTCCTAGTTTAGTACTCTGTACAGCACTTTTTTATTGGTGGATAAATGTATCCACCGATCAGCAATAACATCCCAGGTTGTTCACCAAAAATGGTCCGGCATCTAAACTTACATTCTTGCATTTAAAATAAAGATACCAAGAGAATGAAGAAAATTTGATAATACGAGTAAATTAGAAAGTTGCTTAAAATTTCATGCTCTATCTGAATCACAAAAGAAATAATTTGGGTTCAGTGTCCCTTTTAAGATAAAACAAACGTTTTAATGTACGCTAACCCGACACCACGTTAGACCTACAATGCGAAACACGAAAAGCGGTATTCATATTTTACATTCCTATGTTCTTCAAATAGAAAAAAATAGAATTTTTATAATTATATATATATATATATATATATATATTTATTTATTAGGTACACCTGTTCAATTGCTTGGTAACACAAATTGCTAATCAGCCAATCACATGGCAGCAACTCAATACATTTAGGCATCTAGACATGGTGAAGACTTTCTGAAGTTCAAACCGAGCATCAGAATGGGGAAGAAAGGGGATTTGAATGACTTGAACATGAACGTGGCATGGTTGTTGGTGCCAGACGGGCTGGTCTGAGTATTTAAAAAAAAACTGCCGATCTACTGGTATTTTAATGCACAATCATCTCAAGGCCTTACAGAGAGTGGTTCGAAAAAGAGAAAATATCCAGTGAGCGGCAGTTGTGTGGACGAAAATGCCTTGTTGATGTCAGAGAAGAATGGGCATACTGGTTCGAGATGATAGAAAGGCAACAGTAACTCAATTAACTATTCGTTACAACCAAGGTATGCAGAATACCATCTCTGAGCACACAACACATCGAACCTTGAAGGAGATGGGCTACAGCAGCAGAAAACCACACCGGGTGGCACTCCTATCAGCTAAGAACAGGAAACTGAGGCTACAATTCACACAGGCTCACCAAAAATGGACAATAGAAAATTGGAAAAACGTTGCCTGGTCTGATGAGTATCTATTCGACATTCAGATGGTAGGGTCAGAATTTGGCGTAAACATGAAAGCATGGATCCATCCTGCCTTGTATCAATGGTTCAGGGTGGTGGTGTAATGGTGTGGGGGATATTTTCTTTGCACACTTTGGGCCCCTTAGTACCAATTGAGCATCGTTTAAACTCCACGGCCTACCTGAGTATTGTTGCTGACCATGTCCATCACTTTATGACTACAGTGTACCCAACTTCTGATGGCTACTTCCAGCAGGATAATGCACCATGTCACAAAGCTCAAATCATATCAACTGGTTTCTTGAACATGAAAGTGAGTTTACTGTACTCCAATGGCCTCCACAGTCACCAGATCTCAATCCAATAGAGCACCTTTGGGATGTGATGGAAATAAATCTGCAACTGCGTGATGCTAAATGTCTATATAGACCAATCGGTCTGTGGAATGTTTCCAACACCTTGTTGAATCTATGCCACGAAGAATTAAAGCAGTTCTGAAGACAAAAGTGGGTAAAACCCCATACTAGCAAGGTGTACCTAATAAAGTGGCCGCTGAGTGTGTGTGTATGTGTGTATATATTTGTATGTATGTATATATATATATATATATATATATATATAATTATAAGTCCAAAAGATGCACTCGCTGTAATGTGAAAAAAAACAGAATTTATGCTTACCTGATAAATTTCTTTCTTTTGCGATGTACCGAGTCCACGGATTCATCCTAACTTGTGAGATATTGTCCTTCCTGACAGGAAGTAGCAAAGAGAGCACCACAGCAGAGCTGTGTATATAGCTCCCCCCTTAAATCCACCCCCCAGTCAATCGACCGAAGGCCAAGGAAGAAAAGTAGAAACTATAAGGTGCAGAGGTGACTGAAGTTTACATAAAATACTATCTGTCTTGAATAGACAGGGCAGGCCGTGGACTCGGTACATCGCAAAAGAAAGAAATTTATCAGGTAAGCATAAATTCTGTTTTCTTTTGCAAGATGTACCGAGTCCACGGATTCATCCTAACTTGTGGGATACCAATACCAAAGCTTTAGGACACGGATGAAGGGAGGGACAAGACAGGAACCTAAATGGAAGGCACCACTGCTTGCAAAACCTTTCTCCCAAAAATAGCCTCCGAGGAAGCAAAAGTATCAAATTTGTAAAATTTGGAAAAGGTATGAAGCGAAGACCAAGTCGCAGCCTTACAAATCTGTTCAACAGAAGCATCATTTTTAAAAGCCCATGTGGAAGCCACCGCTCTAGTGGAGTGAGCTATAATTCTTTCAGGAGGCTGCTGTCCAGCAGTCTCATAAGTCAAACGGATGATGCTTTTCAACCAAAAGGAAAGAGAGGTAGCCGTAGCCTTTTGACCTCTACGCTTTCCAGCATAGACAACAAACAAAGAAGATGATTGGTGAAAATCTTTGGTTGCTTGCAAATAAAACTTCAAGGCACGAACCACGTCCATGTTGTGCAACAGACGGTCCTTCTTAGAAGAAGGATTAGGACACAGAGAAGGAACAACAATTTCCTGATTGATATTCCTGTTAGAAACAACCTTAGGGAGGAACCCAGGTTTGGTACGCAAAACCACCTTATCAGCATGGAAAACAAGATAAGGCGAGTCACATTGTAATGCAGATAGTTCAGAAACTCTTCAAGCTGAAGAGATAGCAACTAGAAACAGAACTTTCCAATATAGAAGCTTAATATCTATGGAATGCATGGGTTCAAACGGAACCCCCTGAAGAACTTTAAGAACTAAATTGAGACTCCATGGCGGAGCAACAGGTGTAAACACAGGCTTAATTCTAACTAAAGCCTGACAAAAAACCCGACCGTCTGGGACATCTGCCAGACGCTTGTGCAACAGAATAGACAAAGCAGATATCTGTCCCTTTAAGGAACTAGCGGACAATCCTTTCTCCAATCCTTCTTGGAGAAAAGACAAAATCCTAGGAATCCTGATCTTACTCCATGAGTAGCCTTTGGATTCACACCAAAAAATATATTTACGCCATATCTTATGATAGATCTTCCTGATGACAGGCTTTCGAGCCTGAATCAAGGTATCTATGACCGACTCAGAGAAATCCCGCTTTGATAAAATCAAGCGTTCAATCTCCAAGCAGTCAGTTGCAGAGAAATTAGATTTGGATGCTTGAATGGACCTTGAATCAAAAGGTCCCGTCTCAGTGGCAGAGATGACATGTCCACCAGGTCTGCATACCAAGTCCTGCGTGGCCAAGCAGGCGCTATCAAAATCACTGAAGCTCTCTCCTGTTTGATTCTGGCAATCAGACGCGGAAGGAGAGGGAATGGTGGAAACACATAAGCCAGGTTGAACGACCAGTGTACTGCTAGAGCATCTTTCAGTACTGCCTGAGGATCCCTTGACCTGGATCCGTAACAAGGAAGGTTGGCGTTCTGACGAGACGCCATCAGATCCAATTCTGGTGTGCCCCATAGCTGAACCAGTTGAGCAAACACCTCCGGATGGAGCTCCCACTCCCCCGGATGAAAAGTCTAACGACTTAGAAAATCTGCCTCCCAGTTCTCCACCCCTGGGATATAGATCGCTGATAGATGGCAAGAGTGAGTCTCTGCCCATCGGATTATCCTGGAAACTATCATCGCCAAGGAACTCCTTGTTCCCCCTTGATGATTGATATAAGCTACAGTCGTGATGTTGCCCGGCTGAAACCTGATGAATCCGGCCGAAGCCAGCTGAGGCCACGCCTGAAGAGCATTGAATATCGCTCTTAATTCCAGAATATTTATCGGTAGGAGGGCCTCCTCCTGAGTCCACAAACCCTGTGCTTTCAGGGAATTCCAGACTGCACCCCAGCCCAGTAGGCTGGCGTCCGTCGTCACAATAACCCACGCTGCCCTGCGGAAACACATTCCCCTGGACAGGTGATCCTGTGACAACCACCAAAGAAGAGAGTCTCTGGTCTCTTGATCCAGGTTTATCTGAGGAGATAAATCTGCATAATCCCCATTCCACTGTTTGAGCATGCATAGTTGCAGTGGTCTGAGATGCAAGCGAGCAAACGGAACTATGTCCATTGCCGCTACCATAAGTCCTATTACCTCCATACACTGAGCCACTGACGGCCGAGGAATGGAATGAAGAGCTTGGCAGGTGGTTAAAATCTTTGATTACCTGACCTCCATCAGAAATATTTTTCTGTCCACCGAATCTATCAGAGTTCCCAGGAATGGAACTCTTGTGAGAGGAATAAGAGAACTCTTTTTCACGTTCACCTTCCACCCATGAGATCTTAGAAAGGCCAACACTAAATCCGTGTGAGACTTGGCAAGTTGGAAAGTCGACGCTTGAATTAAGATGTCGTCTAGATAAGGCACCACTGCTATGCCCCTCGGCCTTAGGACCGCCAGAAGGGGCCCTAGCACCTTTGTGAAGATTCTTGGCGCCGTGGCCAACCCGAAGGGAAGAGCCACAAACTGGTAATGCCTGTCCAGAAAGGCAAACCTGAGGAACTGGTGATGATCTTTGTGGATAGGAATGTGTAGATATTCATCCTTTAGATCCACGGTAGTCTTATATTGACCCTCCTGGATCATTGGTAAAATAGTCCGAATGGGTCTCCATCTTGAAGGATGGAACTCTTAGGAATTGGTTTGGGATCTTGAGATCTAGAATTCGTCTGAAGGTTCCCTCTTTTTTGGGAACCACAAACAGATTGGAGTAGAAACCTTGCCCCTGTTCTGTTTTCGGAACTGGGCAGATCACTCCCATGGTAAAAAGGTCTTCTACACAGCGTAAGAACGCCTCTCTTTTTGTCTGGTTTACAGACAATTGAGAAAGATGGAACCTCCCCCTTGGAGGAGAATCTTTGAAATATAGGAGATACCCCTGGGTTACAATTTCTACAGCCCAGGAGTCCTGAACGTCTCTTGCCCAGGCCTGAGCAAAGAGAGAAAGTCTGCCCCCTACTTGATCCGGTCCCGGATCGGGGGCTACCCCTTCATGCTGTCTTAGTGGCAGCAGCAGGCTTTTTGGCCTGTTTACCCTTGTTCCAAGCCTGGTTAGGTCTCCAGGTTGGCTTGGATTGAGCAAAGTTCCCCTTTTGCTTTGCAGCAGGGGAAGAGGAAGCAGGACCACCCTTGAAGTTTCGAAAGGAACGAAAATTATTTTGTTTGGTCCTTGTCTTATTTGACTTATCTTGAGGGAGGGCATGACCCTTCCCTCCAGTGATGTCTGAAATGATCTCTTTCAGTGCAGGCCCAAATAGGGTCTTACCTTTGAAAAGGATGGTCAAAAGCTTAGATTTAGATGACACATCAGCTGACCAGGACTTAAGCCATAACGCTCTTCGCGCTAAAATGGCAAAACCTGAATTCTTTGCTGCTAACTTAGCAAGAAGAAAAGCGGCGTCTGTAATAAAAGAATTAGCCAACTTAAGGGCCTTAATTCTGTGCAAAATATCATCTAGTGGGGTCTCCATCTGAAGAGCCTCTTCTAGAGCCTCAAACCAAAAAGCAGCTGCAGTGGTTACTGGAACAATGCACGCTATAGAATGAAGAAGAAAACCCTGATGAACAAAAATTTTCTTTAGGAGAACCTCTAACTTTTTATCCATAGGATCAATGAAAGCACAACTGTCTTCAATAGGTATAGTTGTACGCTTAGCCAGAGTAGAAATAGCTCCCTCCACCTTAGGGACCGTCTGCCATGAGTCCTTTATGGTGTCAGAAATGGGGAAAATTTTCTTAAAAACAGGAGGGGGAGCAAACGGAATACCTGGTCTATCCCACTCAACAATCCTCTTAGGGACCGGAAAAACATCAGTGTAAACAGGAACCTCTAAATATTTGTCCATTTTACACAATTTCTCTGGAACGACAATAGGGTCACAATTAGAGCTGCGCATCTTCACCTGTCTCACGATTCGATTCGATTACGATTATCATCGTAACGATTCGATACGATTCGATTCTACGATGCATCGCGATGCATCACGATTACTGCACTATTTCTGCCCAATTTTTAAATTTTTCAGAAAAAAAAATTCAAGAAGTCAAAGTATTGAAATAAACTCTTTTTTTATTTTATTAGCTCAAAAAAGGACACTCTTCCTGTGGCAAAGTCTGAACACAGCAGACAACAACAGTTTATAGAACAGTAAATACTAAATGGCAATTGTTGTATTGGTTTGGAAACAATATTATGGCATCAAACTGTAGTTACAGAGTACGTAGTGTAAAAAGTGCAGTGCTCACAGTGTACTTCTTCAGTAAAAGAAAATATTTAAATGTATATATTATATATTAGTAAGTAGTACACTATACACTTGTAAAGAAACATGAACAACAAATAAATGTCTAACCTATCTATGTTGGTTTTAATTTAATTTCTTTACTTACTTAGTAATAATAATATAATAGACATTAAATTAAAACCCAAATAGATAGGTTAAGCTTAAGTTACCACCATAATACCTTATTTGTGTGAAAATTGTCCTCAGAAAACAAAACATAAATCCCTTATAGGTACAAAATTACAGGTGCAGTCCACTGTGCCTTCATGACTGTCAATTTGTGGCAAACAAACATCACGTGAAGAATCTGGAACACAACACACAGCACAGAGTGTGCACACAACACACATGTGATTGTGACATATACAATTAGTTTACACAGTTACAGACTTACAATAGTACTAGAGAGAGAGACATTTAAAACAAGTAGCATTGAACTGAACTACTATAACTACAGTTTCTTCTTGATGATTATATTATCTTTATGGGATCACAAATATAATTAGTTAGTTATTAGTTACTGTTAAAGCAGTACTACACACAACTGAACAGTGACTGAGTCTGTCACTGAACAGTACACAGCAGTCACACACAAACAAACAATACATAAAAAAGGACACAGACATCAAGGAGTAAATCATGGTGAAGAAAGGGTGGCACGCCACTCACCTGAGGTGTGTGTGCTTTATTTTTGTATTGTGCTGTTGTGTGTGGCACTGTGTGTGTGCTGTACTGTCTGTAGTGTACAGTATATTTGTGATCCAATAAAGATTTACTCAAGGTTTACTCAAGGCTTTTCCTTCCCCTATAGTGGGGTTTGGCTTCAGTCTCACTCTCTGCATAGTGCACTCATAGACAGTTAGACAGTCACACTCACTAGACACTCAGACACTAGAGACACAGTGGGACACACACACAAACAAAAACATTCAATGGCACCACAGTCAGCCACAGTCACACTCACACTCATAGACACTTAGACAGTGACACTGGGACAGACACACAATCACATACAAACAAAAAAATTCAAAGGCAGTTACTCATCTCACACACACTCATAGAGAATGAGATACATACAAACTTTTCAAACTGGCACTCACTCACTCACAGACACACTCACACACTCATAAAGAGACAGTTAGACACTGCAGTACACACATTGTTATTGTTAACTGGTTGGTTATATTCGGTTAACCCCTACAGATCTGCCTGGGAGTGGGTGGGATGGCATTTGGGATTGGGATCATAAACAAAAACATATGATATCTTTCTTAAAGGGTCTATTTAAAATAGACAATTTTTTAGTGTGAATGAATAATATTAATAATCCCTTATGCAGTGTGCACTATGCACTCACTGCATTGCAAACAATACAGGGGTGTGCTGTAACAATAGCACAACATCTACAAAACAGAGCACTTCCTGATTGGCAAACATCACAGTAACACTAGAAGTAGTAATAGACATTATACAAGAAGTAGCATTGAACTACTAGATTTACTAACTTTGATTATCAATATCTTTATGGGATCACAAATATATTGTTACACAACACACACACAGTCACAGTCACACACAGTCAAACAATACCAAAAAAAACACACATCATAAAAAGAGTGAATCATGGTGAAGGGTGACACTGACTGACACGCACACATGAGGTGTGTGCAGTTGTGTGTTGTTTCTTTTGTATTGTGTGTGTGTGTGTGTGACTGTGACAGAGTGACGTGGTCGGTCGTGTCGTGTAGTGTACTAGTATATTTTGTGATCCAACAAAGATTTACTCAAGGTTTTAAGCTTCATTTTTCAAAAAGCTATAAGCTATATAACAGTAACAAATATAAAATAACTTAACAGTAGTCTGCACTGGGCAGTGGGGCACACAGCACTTTCTTCTGGATGTGCCAAAAAACATTAAATATTAATATTATAAACCTGAATCACTACTCAGAATTATGGAATATGTAGGTTTTTCTGTAAGAACACTAGTTGATCCACATGCTCTGGTTTGAGGGTGCTTCTTTTAGCCGTTACCACATCTCCTGCAGTGGAGAAAACCCGCTCTGCAGACACGCTTGTACCTGGGATACACAAGTATCGCTTTGACAAATGAGAGAGGAGGGGAAATATGACCTCATGTACATGCCACCATTTCAAAGGGTCTTCAGTGAGAGGCAGAGATGGGGCTTTACAATATTTCTCTATTTCCTCTTCAGCCTTGGCATAGGGGGTCTTGGGTTCTATTGTACCTTCAGTGTCAGTGAAAGACTGTCCCAGCAAAGTCATGAGAAGCGATGTGGACTTTCTTTTGGGAGGAGAAGGGTTATCCTCCTCGATGGCTGATTCTTCTTCCAGAGTTTCTTTTCCCTCAGGCAGTGGCACTTCATCCACGTTTGTCCTCCTAGATGTAACTGTACTAGTACACTCAATCTGTGTTTGAACAAAAGAATAGAAAAAATAGCATTCATTATTACCTCGAGCAGCCAGCCAGCTAATGCTATGTGTGTGCTCAGAGAGACAGTAATGCATAAATAAATGCATACAACAGCTCACATCTATTCAAGAAACATGATGCAATTAAAATTACCTCCAAGGATGCAGCCTCCTCAGTCACTCCTCTGTATATCTCCAATCTCTCCTCCTCTGTGAGAATAAAAGGCAGTCCCTTAAAACGAGGATCCAGGGCAGAGGCTGTATAAAGTATCTTCTTCTCTGCCTCACTGCTGTACCTCTTCAGGAGATCTGTTTTGATGGCATTCTTGATCTCATGGATCATGGGTGTGTCTCCCATGGTGTCTGTCATGTTCTGGAGCAGTTGTGCATTTAGAGGGGCAATGAGAGAAACAGTTGGATTGCGCTCTTCTGACATCAGTGTGGTTGCATCTTTCATTGGCTTTAATGCACTCACAGCATCCTCTGCATTTGACACATCTGTTTCGTTGAGAGTGCAGAGATCTGACTCACTTTTTCTGACTTCTGGAGACAACAATGTGGCACAGATTGCAGGTTGCTGTTCTAGGAACCTCTCGACCATGTCATATGAGCTGTTCCACCTTGTTGTCACATCAGTTATTAGCTTATGATTCTTCAGGCCAAGACATTTCTGTTTTTCTTTCAGACAGTGGTTTGCTGTAGTGCTGCGGTGAAAAAATGTTGATATTCGTCGCACTCTGCCTAAAAGCCTGGAGAGCGTGGCCACTTTCAGCGCCCGCTGGGATGCGAGATTCAGTGTATGGGCGAAGCATTTTACATGAGGGAATTTTCCAACTTGAGCAGCAACAATCATGTTCGAAGCATTGTCGGTCACAAGCACTACAGATTTATCGGACAGCTGCCATTCTTCCACGACACGAGACAGTAGCTCCGCCAGATGAGAACCCGTGTGAGACTCATAAACTGCTCTCGTTTGCAGCACATGCGACAAGATCTTCCAGTCCTTGCTAATGTAATGTGCAGTTACTGTTACATAAGACTCCGTCGTGACTGAAGTCCATGAATCACACGTTAGTGCGACTCGACTGGCTTGGCTCATTGATGCAATTACCTGAGCTTTTGTTTCTTGGTAGAGTGCAGGTATAACGTTTTCTGTTAAGTGATTGCGTGACGGGATCTTATAACGTGGCTCTAGTGTCTTCAACAGGTTGCGAAACCCAAGGTTTTCCACAACAGAGTAAGGCCGTAGGTCCTTCGCTATGAAAGTTGCCACAGCTTTGGTTATTCTCTTCCCTTTTTCAGAGTTGGGTGGCAAAGTTGACAGCATTGCATCAATTCTTGGCTGATGAGCTTCAGCTAGTCTTGTTATTTCCTTGGCAGTGGCACTGGCGACAGCGGCAGGGGTTAGCATCTCAGAGTGAAAACGTCTAACGTGATTTCTCAAGTTAGTAGTATTCCCTAGGTATTTAATTTTTGTGTGACAGGCTTTACAAACCGCGTGTGTCTTGTCCAATTCGTGCTTTCCAGTATGTTCATAAAATCCAAAATGTGCCCAGATGCTTGCTTTTAAAATGCTAGGTGCATTTTTTATCTCTCTATCTTTTTTGTCTCCCTCTGTCATTTTAGCATGACATGTACATATGTGACGGATGATGTTGTTGTCAACGTCAAACTCTGTCAGTGTTAAAAAAAAAAGAAAATACACTAAGTTCCAGTTGTCAAAATGTCAAGCCGCAAATGTAAAATCAACAAGTACTAGTAACTTCAACTACTTTGCCAATGCCATACATTTTGCGAACATAAATTTTAAAACAAATTGCATTGTGATAATTGCAGGGGACATCACTCACTCACTGACACAGTTACTGTAATATATTACACACTTAAAGGTGCAAAAACCCAAACATTTACTTTCATGATTCAGATAGAGAATACAATTTTAAATAAACATCATAACTAACTCTTCTATTATTTAATTTGCTTCATACTTCTCAGATATCGTTTGTTGATGACATATTAGCAATGCATTGCACAGCACACACATTACTTACTAAGTATATAATACTTTGTGCACAAGGAGGAGGCTATGCATTTCAACAAAGGATAAGCAAATTATATAATAGGGAAAGTTGTTTAAAATTGCATGCACTTTCTTGAATTAATATATTATTAAAATATTAGAACTTCAGACCAGGCCATCCATCCATGTGAAAAACATGTAGATAATAGATACAGATTAGACTAATAGAGACATTATTAGACAATAATAGTATACTATATTTATTTATAATACATTTTTTATATATGCAATATTATTCAATAATGCAGCAATTAATTATGCAGCAGCCTGAGCCTCAGTCAGCTCAGCATACTACGTTAAGTAAATAAGGCAAGTATTTAATTGTTACCCCTTATTGTGTAATAAATGTGATTGTGTACCCCTTATTGATTTGCTCTTTAAGTAAGTTAATAATTAGTTTACCTATTGGCAAGTAGTAGGCAGTTGAGGCAATAGGCAGGCATGGCAATGGCAATTATGGCATGGCATTGGCAAAATGTACAACGTTTTGGTAACTATTAACTAAACAAACAGTTAGTTAGTCTAATTCTCACCATAGGTCTCCTCCTCTGTCTCCCACAAAATAAAAATGAGCCCGCCGTGTAGCTGTAGTATACCGCCGTGTACCATCATCAATCTCAGGCAACAAACTCCTGCTTTGCTGCTTTGCTCCTACTGCGTAACTTCGGCACTTCAAGAGACCGCCCATGAGCGCCCATGTTGCTTTATTGGGTGACGTGACGTCAGTGACGTCAAAACGATGTACCGCGCACTTTCGCGCACTTTCTTTTACGTTTCCTGGAGGCTGGTCACGTGGGTAACGTTAATCGATTATCGCGTCTCAGCGCATCGATGCAGAATCGTTTCATGCCGCATCGCGATGCATCGTCAAAACGATTATTTTTGACAGGCCTAGTCACAATCATCCAGAGTAGCTAAAACCTCCCTGCTTAAATTTAAATGCCGTCATATCTGAATCTGTCTGAGGGAACATCTTTCCTGAATCAGAAATCTCTCCCTCAGACAGCAAATCCCTCATCCCTACCTCAGAACATTGTGAGGGAATATCGGATACGGCTACTAAAGCGTCAGAAGGCTCAGCATTTGTTCTTAACCCAGAGCTACTGCGCTTCCCTTGCAACCCTGGCAGTTTAGATAAAACCTCTGTGAGGGTAGTATTCATAACTGAAGCCATATCTTGCAAGGTGAAAGAATTAGATGCACTAGAAGTACTTGGCGTCGCTTGTGCGGCGTAACTGGTTGTGACACTTGGGGAGAACTAGATGGCGAAACCTGATTTGCTTCTGTCTGAGTATCATTTAATGCCAAATTCTTATAAGTCAAAATAGGCTGTTTGCAATTTATAGACATATCAGTACAATTGGGACACATTCTTAGAGGGGGTTCCACAATGGCTTCTAAACAAATTTAACAATGAGTTTCCTCAGTGTCAGACATGTTTAACAGGCTAGTAATAAAGCAAGCAAGCTTGGAAAACACTTTATTTAATGAAAAAAACACAATTTGCAAAAACGGTACTATACCTTTAAGAGAAAAAAGGCATACACAAACGGCAAAACAGGTTAAAATTGCTTAAAAAATTCAGAAATTTTAACAGTGTACCCAATAAGCTTTAGAAGGATTGCACCACAAGTAAAAAAGCAATAGACCCCCAAATGAAAAAAACGGATTGATAATTGCCTAAAACCGGTTAAAAACCCCTAAAGCACCTTGCCACAGCTCTGTTGTGGCCCTACCTGCCCTTAGGAAGCGATAATATGGGGTTTAAATCTTCAATTATTCCCTCAGAAGACTATCAGGACCTCAGGAGAAGTTGCTTGCTGCTTGTAAATGTAGGCCCCGCCCACCTCACTCAATGTTGCTGGGGCCTACACAAAACTAACAAACTTTGCCTGAAAGCCATGTGGGTTATAAACAACCCCAAAGAACCCTCAAGCAAATGTCCCATAAAACAGAAAACGTTACTCCCAGACACAAAAACGTTTGTCCCAAATTCACATAACAAACTGAGTGCCCACAAAAAATTAACCCTTTATGCAAGCTAGTAAAAACCTCTGATAACACTAGGATTACTGCTTACCCTTCCCCTAATGGGGACACTGTCAGCCTTTCTGAGTTAACACAGTCTCTGCAGAAAATATGACTGAACATACCTCATTGCTGTATAGCAAGAAACCGTTCCTCACACTGAAGTTTTCCTGTACTCCTCAGCTCATGTGGGAACAGCAGTGGACCTTAGTTACAAATGCTAAGATCATCATCCTCCAGGCAGAAATCTTCATCTATGTCCTGCCTGAGAGTAAATAGTACAACACCGATACCATTTAAAAATAACAAACACTTGATTGAAGATAAAATACAACTAACAGTTTAACACCTCTTCTCTTTACCCTTCCTGCTTAGAGCCAGCAAAGAGAATGACTGGTGGGTGGAGTTAAGGGGGGAGCTATATAGACAGCTCTGCTGTGGGGCTCTCTTTACTACTTCCTGTCAGGAAGGACAATATACCACAAGTTAGGATGAATCCGTGGACTCAGTACATCTTGCAAAAGAAATATTTATTTCAACATGAGTGAACGTTTTTGGGGAGTAACCCCCGTCCTCAGACTCCTGTGAGAATAATAAGTGTAAAATGTGACTTACCAGAATGAGTGCATATAAGAAAGTGTCAAGGTGTTGGAAAGATGCCACCGGCCTACACGTTGTGGCGCCCGAGCCATACCCGGAAGTTGGACTTATGACGTCACCCTGCAAACGCCGGTGGAGGAAGAACCACCCCTGTGTGTCAGAACAAGAACATTAGGGTTAAGTGTGCAAGTGCAATATCAGTATATAGTGTGATAGAGCATATGTACTAGAAGTAGATGCAGCAGATGGTGTATCATTCAAACCGTGTAAGCAAATGTTGAAACAGTTATAAGTAGTGCATATCAAAATATATCATGGTGAATATATCGTGATAAAGTGCATAATAGAGTGCATAGTAAAAAGTGCACAATAACAGTACATGATAAAAAGTACAGGGTAAAACGTACAAGGGAGAACAGGATACTGGCTTGAAATACAAACTACAAATAATCGGCATAAGAGAATAATGGCCATATTGAGGAAGTAATATGGTAAAGGTATATAGTTGGCCATATACATAACATTAGAAATCATAATAGACCTATAGGCTACTGTGTAGACTGGAAGGAGTTATATGTTGCCCGTTACTGCGGCATTAGAATAGAGGGATGACATAATGATGTGGAGGTCAATAGTCACTGTAAATGACTAATATTAACTTGACCTAAAAATGTTAAGGGTATAGTATATTAAGGGTATAGTATGGACAATTTGGTAAAAACCCATGGGTTTATAAGCCTAAGGGGCTTGTGGTAACATCATAGAGTTGCCATCCTCCGGCATTAAAAAGGGCATTACCCAATTCATAATACAAGAGGGTGATGAGTAACAATACGGAAATACAAAAGCTCAATCAATAACTGGACGAAATGACCTACAGGTTTTTGGAAAGAGGGTATCCAGAAAAAAACACTTGCCCAGGTGAAACAGAACCTAGAGACGATAGACTTGGAGAATCAAATAACACCACAACAGTCCAGACTTACATTCTCTACTACTTATACACATGATAATCAGGGTCTAGCGGAAAACCTCAGAAAGAGTTGACAGATCATTATTTCAGATCCCTCTTTGCCATTATGAGACTATGGCCAACTATATACCTTTACCATATTACTTCCTCAATATGGCCATTATTCTCTTATGCTGATTATTTGTAGTTTGTATTTCAAGCCAGTATCCTGTTCTCCCTTGTACCTTTTACCCTGTACTTTTTATCATGTACTGTTATTGTGCACTTTTTACTATGCACTCTATTATGCACTTTATCACAATATATTCACCATGATATATTTTGATATGCACTACTTATAACTGTTTCAACATTTGCTTACACGGTTTGAATGATACACTATCTGCTGCATCTACTTTTAGTACATATGCTCTATCACACTATATACTGTTAACCCTAATGTTCTTGTTCTGACACACAGGGGTGGTTCTTCTGCCACCAGCGTTTGCGGGGTGACGTCATGAGTCCAACTTCCGGGTATGGCTCGGGCGCTCCATTGTGTAGGCCGGTGGCGTCTTTCCAATACCTTTACACTTTCTTATAAGCTCTCGTTCTGGTAAGTCACACTTTACACTTATTATTCTCACAGGAGTCTGAGGATGGGGGTTACTCCCCGAAAACGTTCACTCATGTTGAAATAAATATTTTTTTCACATTACGGCGAGTGCATCTTTTGGACTTATAATTCTATGGATATACTAGATGGCACCCCGCAGCTGATTATTAGGAACAGTGAGTGCTGAATTCTGGAAATATATATATATATATATATATAATGCGTGTGTTAATGTAAACTATATATCTATACCTAATATCTATAGGAATAGATATGCATGTATAGATATATACATATATATATATATGTGTGTGTGTGTGTATTTACAATAAAAAATAACATATTCCTGTATGTGAAGAACATTGGAATGTGAAATATTAATAACTCCTGTCAGGTTAGCGGGCTCCCTATTGAAGTCTATTGGGCAAGTTGCTCTATATTGAAGTCTATGGGGCAAAACTTTTACTTTCAACTTGCAATGCGTGTGCGTTTGTAAAAAGATTACTTCTAGCAATGTTTATGTTCAAGCGGGAGTGCTAAATAGCTTGCCACTTTCAAATCTAGCCCTGTATTATTTAAATATATAGATGGCTATTCAAACAGTTAATTTTATTTTAGGGATTTTGTTGAAGGGGCATTAAATACTAAATACATTTCATGCATTATGGGTGCTGCCATTTTGTAACCTAGGTTACACTGCAGTTATATGAAGGAGAGTTGCTGCACATGTGCAAACAGATCAGCACTTGAATGCAGTGAAAACTAGATTTAAACTTATGACTAGAGGGAGGCGGGGAATGACCTCAATACTATGCTTTAAAAAAAGTGTTTACTGACCCTTTAACGTAATTCTATATAATAAGCTTGTAGTGGGTACACTACGTCTGAATAAAAACAGATTTCTCTTGTAAGGTGTATCCAGTCCACGGATTCATCCATTACTTGTGGGATATTCTCCTTCCCAACAGGAAGCTGCAAGAGGATCACCCACAGCAGAGCTGTCTATATAGCTCCTCCCCTAACTGCCACTCCCAGTCATTCTCTTGCAGCTCTCGACGAGGGAAGTAGCTAGAGAGATGTGGTGCATTAATGTAGTTTATCTTCAATCAAAAGTTTATTATTTTCAAATGGTACCGGATTTGTACTATTTTAGCCTCAGGCAGAAAGTTGAAGAAGAGTCTTCCTGAGGTTTTTTTGATGATCTTAGAGGTTCTCACACATAACTGAAGAGATGGGTAACTTCAGCTGGGGGAATAGCGTGCAGGGTTACCTGCTCTGAGGTATGTGCAGTTTTAAATTTTTCTAGAGAGATAAGCTAGAAAATGCTGACAGTGCCTGATTTATTTAAGGTAAGCCTGATTACAGTAATTTAATAACGACTGGTATCATGCTTGCTGTAAAGGGTAATATTTTTGTTATTTACTCTCATTACTGAATAGATATAACGTTTGCTCCCTGAACATATAGGACCTCTCTAAATGGTTTTTGTGCCTTCCAAAGTCGTTGTATGCGCAGGTAGGAGCCACAGTAGAGCTGTGGCAGTTGGTTGTGACTGTTTAAAAACGTTTATCATTTTTTGATCCGATTTTGAAACTAAGGGGTTAATCATCCATTTGCAAGTGGGTGCAATGCTATTTCAGTCTATTATACACACTGTAAAAATTTCGTAAAAATTAACTGCTTTTTTCACTGTTTTGCAGTTTCTGTGATTGTTTTTTTTCTCAGGTTTGCCTTTCTAGACAGGCACTACCAGTTTGTGGCTCTTCCCTTCGGGTTGGCCACGGCACCAAGAATCTTTACGAAGGTTCTAGGGTCCCTCCTAGCGGTCCTAAGGCCGTGGGGTATAGCAGTAGCCCCTTACTTAGACGACATTCTAATACAGGCGGCAGCTTTTCAAATCGCAAGGTCCCATACGGACATTGTTCTGGCATTTCCCATGGGTGGAAGGTGAACGAAGAAAAGAGTTCTCTATCACCTCTAACAAGAGTTTCATTCCTAGGGACTCTGATAGATTCGGTAGAAATGAAGATTTACCTAACGAAGGCCAGATTGTCAAAACTTCTAGACTCTTGCCGTGTTCTTTATTCCACTTCTCGTCCTTCAGTGGCTCAGTGTATGGAAGTAATCGGTTTAATGGTAGCGGCAATGGACATAGTACCGTTTGCCCGCCTACATCTCAGGCCGCTGCAACTTTGCATGCTCAGTCAGTGGCATGGGGATTACACAGATTTGTCCCCTCTACTAAATCTGGATCAAGAAACCAGGGATTCTCTTCTCTGGTGGCTATGTCAGGTCCATCTGTCCAAGGGGATGAGCTTCCGCAGGCCAGATTGGACTATAGTAACGACAGATGCCAGCCTTCTGGGCTGGGGTGCAGTCTGGAACTCCCTGAAGGCTCAGGGCTCGTGGACTCAGGAGGATGCACTCCTTCCGATAAACATTCTGGAACTAAGAGCGATATTCAATGCTCTTCAGGCTTGGCCTCAGCTTGCTGCGGTCAGGTTCATCAGATTTCAGTCGGACAATATCACGACTGTAGCCTACATCAACCATCAGGGGGGAACAAGGAGTTCCCTAGCAATGTTGGAGGTTTCAAAGATAATTCTATGGGCAGAGGTTCACTCCTGCCATCTATCAGCTATCCATATCCCAGGTGTCGAGAACTGGGAGGCGGATTTTCTAAGTCGGCAGACTTTTCATCCGGGAGAGTGGGAACTCCATCCGGAGGTATTTGCTCAGTTGATTCAACTTTAGGGCAAACCAGAACTGGATCTCATGGCGTCTCGCCAGAACGCCAAGCTTCCTTGTTACGGGACCAGGTCCAGGGACCCCAAGGCAACGCTGATAGATGCTCTAGCAGCGCCTTGGTCCTTCAACCTGGCTTATGTGTTTCCACCGTTTCCTCTGCTCCCTCGTCTAATTGCCAAGATCAGGCAGGAGAGAGCTTCAGTGATTTTCATAGCACCTGCGTGACCACGCAGGACTTGGTATGCAGACCTGGTGGACATGTCATCCTGTCCACCATGGACCCTGCCGCTGAGGCAGGACCATCTACTTCAGGGTCCTTTCAACCATCCAAACCTAATTTCTCTGCGTCTGACTGCTTGGAGATTGAACGCTTGATTTTATCAAAGCGTGGTTTCTCTGAATCGTCATTGATACCTTAATTCAGGCTCGAAAGCCGGTTACCAGGAAAATTTATCATAAGATATGGTGTAAATATCTTCATTGGTGTGAATCCAAGGGTTACTCATGGAGTAAAGTCAGGATTCCTAGAATATTATCTTTTCTCCAAGAAGGATTGGAGAAGGGATTGTCGGCTAGTTCCTTAAAGGGACAGATTTCTGCTCTGTCTATTCTTTTGCACAAGCGTCTGGCTAATACTCCAGACGTTCAGGCATTTTGTCAGGCTTTAGTTCGAATCAAGCCTGTGTTTAAACCTGTTGCTCCACCATGGAGTCTAAATTTAGTTCTTAAAGTTCTTCAAGGGGTTCCGTTTGAACCTTTGCATTCCATAGATATCAAGCTGTTGTCTTGGAAAGTTCTGTTTTGGTAGCTATCTCCTCAGCTCGAAGAGTTTCAGAGTTATCGGCTTTACAATGTGATCTCATTTTCCATGCTGATAAGGTAGTGTTGCGTACCAAACCTGGGTTTCTTCCTAAGGTGGTATCTAATAAGAATATCAATCAGGAGATTGTTGTTCCTTCACTATGTCCTAATCCTTCTTCAAAGAAGGAACCTCTATTACACAATCTTGATGTGGTCTGTGCTTTAAAATTCTATTTACAAGCCACTAAAGATTTTCGTCAAACATCTGCTTTGTTTGTGGTTTACTCTGGACAGAGGAGAGGCCAAAAGGCTTCGGCAACTTCTCTTTCTTTTTGGTTAAGAAGCTTAATCCGCTTTGCTTACGAGACTGCTGGCCAGCAGCCTCCTGAGAGAATTACAGCTCATTCCACTAGAGCAGTAGCTTCCACATGGGCTTTTAAAAATGAGGCTTCTGTTGAACAGATTTGTAAGGCGGCGACTTGGTCTTCGCTTCATACCTTTTCTAAATTCTACAAATTTGACACTTTTGCTTCTTCGGAGGCTGCTTTTGGGAGAAAGGTCTTACAGGCAGTGGTGCCTTCCGTTTAAGCGCCTGCCTTGTTCCCTCCCTTCATCCGTGTCCTATAGCTTTGGTATTGGTATCCCACAAGTAATGGATGAATCCGTGGACTGGATACACCTTACAAGAGAAAACAAAATTTATGCTTACCTGATAAATTTATTTCTCTTGTGGTGTATCCAGTCCACGGCCCGCCCTGTCATTTTAAGGCAGGTGTTATTTATTTTTTAAACTACAGTCACCACTGCACCCTATAGTTTCTCCTTTTTCTTGCTTGTCTTCGGTCGAATGACTGGGAGTGGTAGTTAGGGGAGGAACTATATAGACAGCTCTGCTGTGGGTGATCCGCTTTCAGCTTCCTGTTGGGAAGGAGAATATCCCACAAGTAATGGATGAATCCGTGGACTGGATACACCACAAGAGAAATAAATTTATCAGGTAAGCATAAATTTTGTTTTTACTAGATGTTGATAGTGGTTACAAAGAGCAGTAGAATAGCATGCAGATCAGTAGCTGTTATTAATGTTACAGGCATTAATGGTCTGTGTTCTTGCCCGCATGTCTCCTTTTGCTAATACCATTTGTAATGACAGATAATGCTAGGAATGGATAAGGAAAGCCAAGGCATCATAATCTGTAGAGACAATCTGCATGCTGAACAACATTTAGTTTTTCCCTTGCAGTCAGCCATGGCCTTGTGCAATATCTGAATGTTTTCTTCTCTTTGGCAGGTGGTGTGGCACTCCATGCAAGATGAGTTTATCCGTCAGTACAAGCACTTTGAGGATCTGATTGAGAACTGTTATACCGGGGCCGGTATCACAATGGAATTCACTATTCAAGACATTTTGGAATACTTTTCCAGTATTGCACAATCACATTAGCACCAGTCCAGTAGAGCTCTTGAATGATGCCCTTAAGGAAAATAACAGCACTTTATGCATTACTTGCAAGCATTTAATATTACAAAACAAAAATAGTTCTATGGGTCAAATTTATAATTGTTCATCTTGTGTAACACTCCGTTTTCTCAAACAGATCTCCTAGGGTAGCTACTGTTATTATAGAAACTCCACATTCAAGTAGCAGCAGCTAAAGTGCTTGTATTTCTCTGTTGTCCAATGGTCACTGATTTTTATTTGTTGCTAGATGGAAGTTGTTTTATATTTCTGCCCTTCACAATTTATTTAAACATGCGTTTCCTGTTCAGCCTTTTATTCTACCTCAGCTTTGGTTTGTACTTAACTACTGAGATAAAATAAATATGTAAATGAAAGTCGCTTAATCCCTAATTTAGCCTAAACAATTCCAACTGGTTTCCCAGCATCATACATCTTGTTCTCTGTGTCATGTATTTTATTTTATATATATATTCACTGAAATAGTGCTGCTCTGTTAACTAATGCATCCCTTAAATGGTTATTACAGATACCAATTTTAAGAAAAAAAAGTGTAATAAAAAAGGGCATAGCAAGGATTATGTACACACTGAGAATACTTTTTGAAATTGGATGTTTTGCACTGATGATAATTGCATTGCATTAACAGCAGTTGTAGTCTTTGCTCTGTCTGCAACAACTTTATATTAAAAAAAAAAATCTATTTGTGGTAATTCATTCTGTGTGCTATGAATTCAATATTCAACAGTGACTGGTGTCATTTTAGTAGAATATTTGATAAAAAAAAATTTCAACAGTGTACACTGCATGACTGGTGTCATTTTAGTAGATATTACACAACGTGGGAGCGCTCAGACATCCGCTCTGTGTGTGGCCGTCGGCTCTTCACGTAACGACACACCCCTCCTGGGACTCCAACTTGGGTCACAATGACGTAGCCCAAAGCTGTCAGCTACGCCGGTGCAAATAGCAGGAAACAATCCACCACTGCTTCCAAACATCAAACAGCAACAACATCCAATGCACTCGGCATACGGCAAATGTAAAAATTGCAAATCCACACCAGGTTGATGCAAAAGAAAGTCTGTATTTAGATTTAAGGCAAAAAAAGCATTACAGACAGGCTATTTTAGGTAGGTCAAACGCGTTTCATATATGACATACTTCCTCAGTGACCACCATAACCTATTACCCATAAATCTGTGCTTTTTAAAGGTGCAGAAAAAACACACCCATTTCTATTAATCCAATCAAATCATTTGTTAAGCACAGGTTATGTTAATAGTAGGACATGTGTAAGGTGACTGCAATTTAAAGAAACATACACTAGGAACAAACAATTGCTTGCCAAAGATATAAACATAAACACATAAAATGGGATGTCTATATTCAAACAGTTTGACATCCCATTCCGAATTTAATCCTGCTGGCAGACGGGTATCCAACTGAAAGATCCAAAAGACCTCTCTTTTACTAAGAGTGTTGCCTCTATTACCTCCTCTTGGATGTCTAGCAATTTGTTGGATACCCTGAAATGTCAGCAGAGAACTATCAGAGTTGTGCTCTCTTCTGAAATGCAGGTAGACAGGAGTGGTAGACTCAGGGTCTTCAATTGAACGTAAATGTTCCAAAAACCTATCCTTTAAGGCCCGTGTAGTCTGACCCACATACTGCCTGTAGCACCCCCTGCAGGTCAGAAGATATATCACATAACATGAATTACATGTTATATGTTCCTGTATCTTAAATGTCTTCATTTACAGTGGATACAAAACTGGTACCAAAAGAAGCATAAGAGCAGGACGTGCACCTTCTGCTGCCACACTTAAAGAAACCTGGTTTAATTGATAACCAATTTTGGCTAGTAATTTTTGGCAACATTGAAGGTGACAAAATATCCTTCAATGTTCTGGCTTTACGTGATACAAATAGAACTCCTTCTTTGACAATGTCACACAGCTTATCATCTGTCTCCAAGATAGGCAAAGCTTTACGTACTATTTCTCTTGTTAAGTGTAGTCAGTCCACGGGTCATCCATTACTTATGGAATATATCTCTTCCTAACAGGAAGCTGCAAGAGGATCACCCAGCAGAGCTTGCTACATAGCTCCTCCCCTCACATGTCATATTCAGTCATTCTCTTGCAGCCTAACTAGATAGGTCGCTGTGAGAGGTCTGTGGTGTTTTTTAACTTAGTTTATTTCTACAATCAAAAGTTTGTTATTTTAAATGGCACCGGAGTGTGCTGTTTATTCTCAGGCAGCATTAGAAGAAGAATCTGCCTGCGTTTTCTATGATCTTAGCAGACGTAACTAAGATCCACTGGCTGTTCTCATCTGAGGAGTGAGGTAACTTCAGAGAAGGGGAATAGCATGCAGGGTCCCCCTGCAAATGAGGTATGTGCAGTAATTATTTTTCTGAGGAATGGAATTGACTGAGAAAATACTGCTGATACCAATGTAAAGTAAGTTCAGCCTTAAATGCAGTGATAGCGACTGGTATTAGGCTGATGAGTGTGTGTACACTGAATGTATTTTTCTAAGGAATGGAATTGACTCTGAAAATACTGTTAATACTGAAATAATGTTTGAGCCTTAACTGCAGTAAAAGCGACTGGTAGCAGGCTTATTAATAACACTTCATAACTTTTCAAATGTATGTTTAAAACGTTTACTGGCATGTTAATCGTTTTTTGTGAGGTACTTGGTGATAAAACTTATTGGGGCATGATTTTTACCACATGGCCATCTTTGTTTTCTGCATAGAAACAGTTTTCTGAGCTTCCCCACTGTTGTAATTGAGTTGGAGGGGCCTATTTTAGCGCTTTTTTGCGCAGTAAAAATTCAGTCACAATCTGTCTACTTCATCCTCCATGATCCAGATCGTCTCTAGAGAGCTCAGGGGTCTTCAAAAATCATTTTGAGGGAGGTAATCAGTCACAGAGACCTGTGACAGTGTGTTTTGACTGTGAGAAAAACGTTAATTATTAAATTGTTAATCCGTTTTTGGGTATTAAGGGGTTAATCATCCATTTGCTGGTGGGTGCAATCCTTTGCTAACTTAATACATTTACTGTGAAAAATTGGTTGCTATAACTATTTTGGTTCATTGTTATTTCAACTGTGACAGCTTTTTGTGCTTCTTAAAGGCACAGTAGCGTTTTTTATATTGCTTGTAAATTTATTTAGAAAAGTATTTCCAAGCTTGCTAGTCTCATTGCTAGTCTGTTTAAACATGTCTGACACAGATGAATCTCTTTGTTCACTATGTTTAAAGGCCAATGTGGAGCCCAATAGAAATTTATGTACTAATTGCATTGATGCTACTTTAAATAAAAGTCAATCTTTACATGTAAAGAAATTATCACCAGACAACGAGGGGGAAGTTATGCCGACTAACTCTCCTCACGTGTCAGTACCTTCGCCTCCCGCTCAGGAGGTGCGTGATTTTGTGGCGCCAAGTACATCAGGGAGGCCCTTACAAATCACTTTGCAAGACATGGCTACTGTTATGACAGAAGTATTATCTAAATTGCCAGAATTAAGAGGCAAGCGCGATAGCTCTGGGTTAAGGACAGAGCGCGCGGATGAGGTGAGAGCCATGTCAGATACTGCGTCACAGTTTGCAGAACGTGAAGACGGAGAGCTTCATTCTGTGGGTGACGGATCTGATCCAGGGAGACTGGATTCAGAGATTTCTAATTTTAAATTTAAGCTTGAGAACCTCCGCATATTGCTAGGGGAGGTATTAGCGGCTCTGAATGATTGTAACACGGTTGCAATTCCAGAAAAATTATGTAGGTTGGATAGATACTATGCGGTACCGGTGTGTACTGACGTGTTTCCTATACCTAAAAGGCTTACAGAGATTATTAGCAAGGAGTGGGATAGACCTGGTGTGCCCTTTTCCCCTCCTCCCATATTTAGGAAAATGTTTCCTATAGACGCCACCACACGAGACTTATGGCAGACGGTGGAGGGAGCAGTTTCTACTTTAGCTAAGCGTACCACTATCCCGGTGGAGGATAGTTGTGCCTTTTCAGATCCAATGGATAAGAAATTAGAGGGTTACCTTAAGAAAATGTTTGTTCAACAAGGTTTTATCTTACAGCCCCTTGCATGCATTGCGCCTGTCACTGCTGCAGCGGCATTCTGGTTTGAGTCTCTGGAAGAGGCCATTCGCACAGCTCCATTGGATGAAATTATGAACAAGCTTAAAGCACTTAAGCTAGCTAACGCATTTGTTTCTGATGCCGTCGTACATTTAACCAAACTTACGGCTAAGAACTCCGGATTCGCCATCCAAGCGCGCAGAGCGCTATGGCTTAAATCCTGGTCAGCTGACGTGACTTCTAAATCTAAATTGCTTAATATTCCTTTCAAAGGGCAGACCTTATTCGGGCCCGGCTTGAAAGAAATTATAGCTGACATTACGGGAGGTAAGGGCCATGCTCTACCTCAGGACAGGGCCAAATCAAAGGCCAAACAGTCTAATTTTCGTGCCTTTCGTAACTTCAAGGCTGGAGCAGCATCAACTTCCTCCGCTCCAAAACAGGAAGGAGCTGTTGCTCGTTACAGGCAGGGCTGGAAAGTTAACCAGTCCTGGAACAAGGGCAAGCAGGCCAAGAAACCTGCTGCTGCCCCCAAGACAGCATGAAGAGAGGGCCCCCTATCCGGAAACGGATCTAGTGGGGGGCAGACTTTCTCTCTTCGCCCAGGCTTGGGCAAGAGATGTCCAGGATCCCTGGGCGTTGGAGATCATATCTCAGGGATATCTCCTGGACTTCAAAACTTCTCCTCCACGAGGGAGATTTCATCTTTCAAGGTTATCAGCAAACCAAATAAAGAAAGAGGCGTTTCTACGCTGTGTACAAGACCTTTTACTAATGGGGGTGATCCACCCAGTTCCGCGGACGGAACACGGGCAGGGATTCTATTCAAATCTATTTGTGGTTCCCAAGAAAGAGGGAACCTTCAGACCAATCTTGGACTTAAAAATCCTAAACAAATTTCTAAGAGTTCCATCATTCAAAATGGAAACTATTCGAACCATCCTTCCCATGATCCAAGAGGGTCAGTACATGACCACAGTGGATTTAAAGGATGCCTACCTTCACATACCGATTCACAAGGATCATTATCGGTACCTAAGATTTGCTTTCCTAGACAGGCATTACCAGTTTGTAGCTCTTCCCTTCGGATTAGCTACGGCTCCAAGAATCTTTACAAAAGTTCTGGGCTCACTTCTGGCGGTACTAAGACCGCGAGGCATAGTGGTGACTCCGTACCTAGACGACATTCTGATACATGCGTCAAGTTTTCAAACTGCCAAGTCTCATACAGAGATAGTTCTGGCATTTCTGAGGTCGCATGGGTGGAAGGTGAACGTGGAAAAGAGTTCTCTATTACCACTTACAAGAGTTCCCTTTCTAGGGACTCTTATAGATTCTGTAGAGATGAAAATTTACCTGACAGAGGCCAGGTTATCAAAACTTCTAAATGCTTGCCGTGTCCTTCATTCCATTCCACACCCGTCAGTAGCTCAGTGCATGGAAGTAATCGGCTTAATGGTAGCGGCAATGGACATAGTACCATTTGCGCGCCTGCATCTCAGACCGCTGCAATTGTGCATGCTAAGTCAGTGGAACGGGGATTACTCAGATTTGTCCCCCCTACTAAGTCTGGATCAAGAGACCAGAGATTCTCTTCTATGGTGGCTCTCTCGGCCACATCTGTCCAAGGGGATGACCTTTCGCAGGCCAGATTGGACGATTGTAACAACAGACGCCAGCCTTCTAGGCTGGGGCGCAGTCTGGAACTCCCTGAAAGTTGGACTCAGGAGGAGAAACTCCTCCCAATAAATATTCTGGAATTAAGAGCAATATTCAATGCTCTCCTAGCTTGGCCTTAGTTAGCAACTCTGAGGTTCATCAGATTTCAGTCGGACAACATCACGACTGTGGCTTACATCAACCATCAAGGGGGAACCAGAAGTTCCCTAGCGATGTTGGAAGTCTCAAAGATAATTCGCTGGGCAGAGTCTCACTCTTGCCACCTGTCAGCGATTTACATCCCAGGCGTAGAGAACTGGGAGGCGGATTTTCTAAGTCGCCAGACTTTTCATCCGGGGGAGTGGGAACTTCATCCGGAGGTCTTTGCTCAACTGATTCATCGTTGGGGCAAACCAGATCTGGATCTCATGGCGTCTCGCCAGAACGCCAAGCTTCCTTGTTACGGATCCAGGTCCAGGGACCCGGGAGCGGTGCTGATAGATGCTCTGACAGCCCCTTGGGTCTTCAACATGGCTTATGTGTTTCCACCATTCCCGATGCTTCCTCGTTTGATTGCCAAGATCAAACAGGAGAGAGCTTCAGTGATTCTGATAGCGCCTGCGTGGCCACGCAGGACCTGGTATGCAGACCTAGTGGACATGTCGTCCTGTCCACCGTGGTCTCTACCTCTGAGACAGGACCTTCTAATTCAGGGTCCTTTCAAACATCCAAATCTAATTTCTCTGAGGCTGACTGCATGGAGATTGAACGCTTGATTCTATCAAAGCGTGGCTTCTCGGAGTCGATTATTGATACCTTAATACAGGCTAGGAAGCCTGTTACCAGAAAAATTTACCATAAGATATGGCGTAAATATTTATATATTTACGAATCCAAGAGTTAAAGGATATTGTCCTTTCTACAAGAGGGTTTAGAAAAGGGCTTATCGGCTAGTTCGTTAAAGGGACAGATTTCTGCTCTGTCTATTCTTCTACACAAACGTCTGGCTGAAGTTCCAGACGTTCAGGTTTTTTGTCAGGCTTTAACTAGGATTAAGCCTGTGTTTAAGACTGTTGCTCCGCCGTGGAGCTTAAACTTAGTTCTTAATGTTCTTCAAGGCGTTCCATTTGAACCCCTTCATTCCATTGATATCAAGCTGTTATCCTGGAAGGTTTTGTTTTTGATGGCTATTTCCTCGGCTCGAAGAGTCTCTGAGTTATCTGCCTTACATTGTGATTCTCCTTATCTGATTTTTCATTCAGACAAGGTAGTTCTGCGTACTAAACCTGGGTTCTTACCTAAGGTAGTTACTAACAGGAATATCAATCAAGAGATTGTTGTTCCATCACTGTGTCCTAACCCTTCTTCAAAGAAGGAACGACTTTTGCATAATTTGGACGTAGTCCGTGCCCTGAAGTTCTATTTGCAGGCAACTAAAGATTTTCGTCAAACTTCTTCCCTGTTTGTCGTTTACTCTGGACAGAGAAGAGGTCAAAAGGCTTCGGCTACCTCTCTCTCTTTTTGGCTTCGTAGCATAATACGTTTAGCCTATGAGACTGCTGGACAGCAGCCTCCTGAAAGGATTACAGCTCATTCTACTAGAGCTGTGGCTTCCACCTGGGCCTTTAAAAATGAGGCCTCTGTTGAACAGATTTGCAAGGCTGCGACTTGGTCTTCGCTTCACACCTTTTCAAAATTTTACAAATTTGACACTTTTGCTTCTTCGGAGGCTATTTTTGGGAGAAAGGTACTTCAGGCAGTGGTTCCTTCTGTTTAATGTTCCTGCCTTGTCCCTCCCTTCATCCGTGTACTTTAGCTTTGGTATTGGTATTCCATAAGTAATGGATGACCCGTGGACTGACTACACTTAACAAGAGAAAACATAATTTATGCTTACCTGATAAATTTATTTCTCTTGTAGTGTAGTCAGTCCACGGCCCGCCCTGTCTTTAAGGCAGACCTAAATTTTAATTAAACTCCAGTCACCACTGCACCCTATGGTTTCTCCTTTCTCGTCTGCTTTGGTCGAATGACTGAATATGACATGTGAGGGGAGGAGCTATGTAGCAAGCTCTGCTGGGTGATCCTCTTGCAGCTTCCTGTTAGGAAGAGATATATTCCATAAGTAATGGATGACCCGTGGACTGACTACACTACAAGAGAAATAAATTTATCAGGTAAGCATAAATTATGTTATTACAAATTTGGCCGTATTCCTCACTATACGTAGTAATGAACTTCAATTTACTAAAGTTTGGATTTCTTTCAAACTTCTTCTTTTGTAATAAATTAACCCTATCAGTACTATCAACCTCTCTCTTAGTACGTTCTAGTGTCTCTCTAGAATATCCTCTGTGAATAAGTCTATCTGTCAAATCTTTAGAGTGTTGCTGATAACTCTGTTCGTTAGTGCAATTCCGCTTAATCCTGATATACTGACTTTTAGGAATTGAACGAATTGTATGCTTAGGATGACACGACCGTGCATTTAAAATTGTATTGCTCGCAATTTCCTTGCGAAATAGTTCAACATCCATAGAAGAATTTGTAATAATAGACAATAATCTAATATCCAAAAATGGCATAGAATTTCTACTGAATTCCAAAGTAAATTTCAAATTCATAGAATTATCTTGTATGTATGTTGAAAATTTCTCAATAAGGCCCTCAGGGCCCTTCCAAATTAGAAATGTCGTCAAGGAAACGACTAATAATGAATATACTCTCTGAAGGGGTTCCCATCTCCATAGACGTGGGACAGCTCCCACCAACCCATATACAGGTTGGCATAGGAGGGGGCAAATTTTGCCCCCATAGCTGTCCCACGCCTCTGGAGATAGAAATTCCCCTCTCCCTTGCCTTAAATCTAAATACAGACTTTCTTTTGAATCAACCTGGTGTGGATTTGCAATTTTTACATTTACCGTATGCCGAGTGCATTGGATGTTGTTGCTGTCATTTTAGTAGACGCTAGTTATGCGTTAATACCCTGTGGACGAATAGCATTAGAGAAACCATTGTCTAAATAGAACCTTGTTTTTGTTTCATGTAATTGGCAAGAGTCCATGAGCTAGTGACGTATGGGATATACAATCCTACCAGGAGGGGCAAAGTTTCCCAAAGCTCAAAATGCCTATAAATACACCCCTCACCACACCCACAATTCAGTTTTACAAACTTTGCCTCCTATGGAGGTGGTGAAGTAAGTTTGTGCTAGATTTCTAAGTTGACATGCGCTTCTCAGCATTTTGAAGCCAGATTCCTCTCAGAGTACAGTGAATGTCAGAGGGATGTGAAGGGAGTATTACCTATTGAATACAATAGTCATCCTAACGGGGATCTATTTCATATGTTCTTTGTTATTGGTCGTAGATATTCATCTCCTACCTCCCTTTTCAGATCGACAATATACTCTTATATACCATTACCTCTGCTGATTCTCATTTCAGTACTGGTTTGGCTATCTGCTTTATGTAGATGAGTGTCTTTTGGTAAGTATGTTTCTTTTATTTAAGACACTCTTAAGCTATGGTTTGGCACTTTATGTTTAAAGTTCTAAATATATGTTTCTACTTATATTTGCCATGATTCAGGTTTATCAGTATATTTCCTTTTTGCAGACTGTCAGTTTCATATTTAGGAAATGCATTTAAAAAAAAAAAAAAAAAATTTTACCTGAAATTTTTCAAAATTGACTCTTTTTTCTAAAATTGCGGGCTGTATTAGGCTCGTAAGAGTGCAAAATGCTATAATTTACTGCGTCATTCTTGGCGCGAGACTTTTTTGGCGCGTGAATTACGTTTGTTGACATAAAATAGTCATTTCCGGCGCCTTAGTTGGCGCCAAGTTTTTTCACGAGATTGCGTCATCTATGACGCTCGTGTTTGTTGCAGACGTTTTTGGCACCAAAAAATATTTTGTCAGTTGTGGGCGTCATACTTGGCGCCAAACTTTTTGACATTATTTAAGACTTAATTTCTTTTTGCTTCTGGTTTCCAGAGGCCTTTTTTGTTTGCATTTCTTTCCCATTCCTGAAACTGTCATATAAGGAAATTGATATTTTGCTTAATATGTTGTTTTTTCTATTACATTTCCAAGATGTCTCAAAACTGTTCCTGTATCAGAAAACACTGTTGGATTCCTGCTGACTGATATCAGTCCTACCAAAGCTAAGTTCATTTTAATGTTATGAATTTTATCTTTAGCTGTGGTTTGTAATAAGTTATCATGATAAACTTTTACATGCAGAGAAAATGTTCATCAGTATTAATGCATTGTCTATTTGCTATTCTTTTAACATCTAATGTACAAGATATACCTGGGAATTTATAAGAATAGTTTTCTGATTCCATTCTGAAGGCTTTGTCTGCCATTCCGCCTTCTAATAAAATGTAAAGGTCTTTTTTAAACTTCTCATTTAATTTATACATTTTCAAATGACCGACAACATACTGAATTATCCTTCTCTGATGTGGATTTATCTGATTCAGAAGATCCTTCTTCAGATATTGACACTAACAAATCTACTTTTTTATTTTAATGGAGTACATTCGTTCTTTGTTGAAAAAGTGTTGATTATATTGGATATTGAGTAGACTAGTCCTTTTTGATTTTAAGGCTAGTTAACATTTAGATTCTGTTTATTAACCTCCTGTGGTTGCTTCAGAGGTTTTTTTCCAGTTCCCAATACTAGGGAATGGAATAGGCCTGGTACTTCTTTTATTCCTTCTTTAAGGTTTTAAAAATTGTATCCTCCAGTTAGTTTGGAGTTTTGGGAAAAGATCTCCAAAGTTAATGGGGCTATCTCTACTCTTGCTAACATACTACTATTCCTATGGAAAATAGTATTTATTTTAAAGATCCTTTAGATGCGAAACTTGTATCTTATCTAAGGAAAATTTATTTATTTTCAGGTCCTTTTCTTAGGCCTGCAATTTCTTTGGCTTATGTTGCAGATGTTTCCTCTCTTTTTGGTTGGAAACTTTAGCGCAACAAGTACCAGATTATGATTTGTTTAGCATTGTTAACTTGATTCAACATGCTAATAATTTCATTTGTGATGCCATTTTTTTGATATTATCAAAATTGAGGTTGAATCTATGTCTTTAGCTATTTTAGCTAGAAGAACTTTGTGGCTTAAATTTTGGAATGCTGATTTGATTTCTAAATCCAGATTTCTATTTTCTTTCCTTCCAAGGTAATAAATTATTTGGTTCACAGTTGGATTCAATACTTTCAACTGTTACTGTGGGGAAAGGAGTTTTTTTTTGCCTCAAGATTAAGTTCTAAGGGTAAATCTTAAGCTTATAACCATTTTTGTTCTTATTAAGAAACAGAAACCTAATTCTTCCTCAAGTAATAAGTTTCTAATTGGATGCTTTCTTCAAAATGGAATGAATTCATTCATTTAAGAGATAAAAGCCAGCTCCCAAATTCGCATGAAGGTGCGGCCCTTATTTCAGCTTAGCTGGTAGGGGGCAGGTTAAGATTTTTCTAAAGTTGTTTGGTTCAATTCGGTCCAAACTCCTTAGATTCTGAATATTGTTTCTCAGGGGTACAGAATAGGATGCGGAGTAAGTCCGCCTGTGAGAAGTCTTTTTCTCTCTCACATATTCCAGCAATCCCAGTAAAGGCTCAGACTTTCCTGAAGTGTGTTTCAGACCTGGAGTTATCTGGGGTATTCATACCAGTTCCGTTTCAGGAACGGGGTCTGGGGTTTTATTCAGAACTATTCATTGTCCCAAAGAAAGAAAATCTTTTGTTAGAGTACCATCTTTCAGAATGGTGATTATAAGGTCTATTCTGCCTTTGTTCAGTAAGGGCATTATTTGCCCACAATAGCCTTACAGGATGCATATCTTCATATTCTGTTTCATCAGATTATTTTCATTTTCTGAGATTCTCTTTTTTAGACAAGCATTACCATTTTGTTGCTGGCCTAGCAACAGCTCTAGGAATCTTTTCAAAGGTTCTCGTTGTTTCCTTTTTTGGACGATATCTTGGTACTTGCTCAGTCTTTTCATTCTGCAGAATCTCATATGATTCAACTTCTGTTGTTCCTTCAAAGACACGGTTGGAGGTTCATTTTATCAAGAAAGTTCCTTGATTCCTCAGACAAGGGTCACCTTTTTTAGGTTTCCAGATAGATTGTGTCAATGTCTTTGTCTCTAACAGACAAGAGACAATTTATATTGTGTTCAGCTTGTTGGAACCTTCAGTCTCTATTATTTCCTTCAGTAGCTATTTGCATGGAAGTTTTAGGTCTCATGACTGCAGCATCGGACTCGTTTCCCTTTGCTCGTTTTCATATGAGACCTCTCCAGTTTTTTATGCGGAATTTATGGTGCATGGATTATTCTAGGATATCACATTTAATATCCTTGAATCTCAATATTCAACTATCTCTGACTTGGTGGTTAGATCACCATCGTATAGTTCTACGGGTCTCTTTGGTTCATCCAACCTGGACCGTGATCACAACAGATGTGAGTCTTTTAGGTTGGGAAGCTGTCTGGGGATCTCTGACAGCATAAGGGGTTTGGAAATCTCAAGAGGCAAGATTACCAATCAATATTTTGGGACTCCGTGCGATTCTCAGAGCTTTTTCAGTTTTGGCTTCTATTGAAGAGAGAGCCATTTATTGGATTGCAGACAGACAATGTCACAACTGTGGCGTATGTCAATCATCAGGGTGGGACTCAGTCCTCAGGCTATGAAAGAAGTATCTTGGATACTTGCTTGGGCGGAATCCAGCTCCTGTCTATTTTCTGCAGTCCATATCCCAGGTATAGAGAATTGGGAAATGGATTATATCAGTCGTCAGACCTTACATCCAGGTGAGTGGTCTCTTCACCCAGATGTGTTTTTTCAAATTGTTCAGATGCAGGAGCTTCCAGAAATAGATCTGATGGCATCTCATCTAAACAAGGAACTTCCCAGGTACCTATCCAGGTCCAGGGATCCTCAGGCGGAAACAGTGGATATATTGACACTTCCTTGGAGTTTTCAACCTGCCTATATATCCGACTATATATCCGCCTCTAGTTCTTCTTCCAAGAGTGATTTTCAAAATCATCATGGAGCAATTGTTTGTGCTGCTGGTGGCTCCAGCATGGCCGCACAGGTTTTGGTATGTGGATCTTGTTCGGATGTCCAGTTGCCAGCCTTGGCCACTTCAATTAAGGCCAGACCTTATATCTCAAGGTATGGAAATTGAACGCTTAGTGCTTAGTCATAGAGGTTTCTCTGACTCCGTGATTAATACTATGTTGCAGGCTCGTAAATCTGTTTGGAAGACTTACATTTCATGGTGCTCTTCTCATAAATTCTCTTGGCATTCTGTTAGAATTCCTAGAATTTTTCAGTTTCTTCAGAATGGTTTAGATAAGGGTTTGTCTGCAAGTTCCTTGAAAGGACAAACTTCTGCTCTTTCTGTCCTAGTCCACAGAAAAATTGCTAAACTCCCTGATATTCATTGTTTTGTACAAGCTTTGGTTCGTATCCAGCCTATCATTAGATCAATCTCTTAATTTGGTTTTGAAGGCTTTACAGGCTCCTCCGTTTGAGCCTATGCATTCTCTGGACATTAAATTGCTTTCTTGGAAAGTGTTGTTCCTTTTGGCCATCTCTTCTGCTAGAAGAGTTTCTGAATTATCTGCTCTTTCTTGTGAGTCTCCTTTTCTGATTTTTCATCAGGATAAGGCGGTTTTGCGGACGTCATTTAAATTTTTTCCTAAAGTTGTGAATTCCAACAACATTAGTAGAGAAATTGTTGTCCCTTCTTTGTGTCCGTATCCTAAGATTTCTCTGGAGAGATCTTTTCATTCTTTGGAGGTGGTAAGAGCTTTGAAATATTATGTTGAAGCTACTAAAGATTTCAGGAAGACTTCTAGTCTATTTGTTATCTATTCTGGTTCTAGGAAAGGTCAGAAGGCTTCTGCCATTTCTTTGCAATTTTGGTTAAAGCTTTTTGATTCATCATGCTTATTTAGAGTCGGGTAAATCCCTGCCTCAGAGGATTACGGCTCATTCTACTAGGTCAGTTTCCACTTCCTGGGCTTTTAAGAATGAAGCTTCTGTTGATCAGATTTGCAAAGCAGCATCTTGGTCTTCTTTGCATACATTTACTAAATTCTACCATTTTGATGTTTTTTTTCTTCTTCAGAAGCAGTTTTTGGTAGAAAAGTTCTTCAGGCAGTTGTTTCAGTTTGATTCTTCTGCTTATAATTTCAGTTTTTTTCATTATAAAGATTAAAACTTTTGATTTGGGTTGTGGATTAATTTTTAAAGCGGAATTGGCTGTCTTTATTTTTATCCCTCCCTCTCTAGTGACTCTTGCATGGAGTTCCACATCGTGGGTATTAATATCCCATATGTCACTAGCTCAACTAGCCAATTACATGAAAGAAAACATAATTTATGTAAGAATTTACCTGATAAATTCATTTCTTTCATATTGGAAAGAGTCCATGAGACCCACCCTTTTTATGGTGGTTATGATTTTTTTGTATAAAGGACAATTATTCCAATTCCTTGTTGATGCTTTTTACTCCTTTCTTTATCACCTCACTACTTGGCTATTCGTTAAACTGAATTGTGGGTGTGGTGAGGGGTGTATTTGTAGGCATTTTGAGGTTTGGGAAACTTTGCCCCTCCTGGTAGGAATGTATATCCCATACGTCACTAGCTCATGGACTCATGCCAATATGAAAGAAATGAATTTATCAGGTAAATTCTTACATAAATTATGTTTTTACGCATGAAACCCAGCATTTTCTTTCAGAATTTAGATAAAGCATGCATTTTTAAACTTTCCAATTGACTTCTATTATCATATTTGCTTTATTTTCTTGGTATTTTTCTTGAAGGAGCAGCCTTGCACTACTGGGAGCTAGCTGAACACATCAGGTGAGCCAATGGCAAAAGGCATATATGTGCAGCTAGCTCCCAGTAGTGCATTGTTGTTCCTGAGCATACTTTTCAACAAAGAAGTAAACTGGAATGTTGTTAAAAAAAATGCATGTTCTGAATGAATCAGTTAATTACACAAAATGCCCATCTTGTTTCTAAGGACTTCCATGTTAAGAACTAAAGTGTATTGATAAAAAAGATATTTTGCTGATTACATTTGCAGAAGTTGTCTTATCTAACTTTAGAAAACATCCACAATTTAATGAAACTTTAAAGGCATTTTCTCCTGTTAAGTGTAGTCAGTCCACGGGTCATCCATTACTTATGGGATTATAACTCCTCCCTAACAGGAAGTGCAAGAGGATCACCCAAGCAGAGCTGCTATATAGCTCCTCCCCTCTACGTCATACCCAGTCATTCTCTTGCACCTAACTAATAGATAGGACGTGTGAGAGGACTGTGGTTGTTAAACTTAGCTTTTATTTTTCTTCAATCAAAAGTTTGTTATTTTAAACGGCACCGGAGTGTGTTGTTTTTTCTCAGGCAGCATTAGAAGAAGAATCTACCTGAGTTTGTGTATGATCTTAGCGGACGTAACTAAGATCCATTTGCTGTTCTCGGCCATTCTGAGGAGCGAGGTAACTTCAGAACAGGGGACAGCGGGCAGGGTTCACCCGCAAGGAGGTATGTTGCAGTATATTATTTTCTAAGGAATGGAATTGACTGAGAAAATACTGCTAATACTGATGTAATGTAAGTACAGCCTTAAATGCAGTAGTAGCAACTGGTATCAGGCTGATATGTATGTATATTTACACTGAAGTATTTCTGGGGAATGGCACTTCACTAAGAAAATACTGTATACACATAACTTATAGCCTATTCTGCAGTGAGAGCGGCTAGCAGCAGGCTTTTTAATAACATTTAATAATTTTATATTTAAAACGTTTACTGGTATGTTAATCGTTTTTTTTCTCTGAGGTACTTGGTGAAAAATGTTATGGGCATTATTTTCCACATGGCTGTCGTTTGTTTTAAATTAAATCAGTTTACTGAGCTTCCCCACTGTTGTATTATGAGTGGGAGGGGCCTATTTTGGCGCTCTATTGCGCAGTAGAAATTCAGTCACAGTCTGCCTTTTTCTCCCTGCATGATCCAGGACGTCTCTACAGAGCTCAGGGGTCTCCAAAACTAGTTTTGAGGGAGGTAATCACTCACAGCAGACCTGTGAGACTGTGCTTTGACTGTGATAAAAACGTTTATATTTTCAATTGTTATCCGTTTTTTTTTTGGTATTATGGGGTTAATCATCCATTTGCTAGTGGGTGCAATCCTTTGCTAACTTAATGCATTTACTGTGAAAATGTAGTTGCTATAACTAATCCGGTTCATTGTTATTTCAACTGTGACAGTTTTGTGTGCTTCTTAAAGGCACAGTAACGTTTTTTATATTGCTTGTAAATTTATTTGAAAAGTATTTTCCAAGCTTGCTAGTCTAATTGCTAGTTTGTTTAAACATGTCTGACACAGTGGAATCTCTTTGTGCAATATGTTGTGGAGCCCAATAGAAATTTGTGTACTAATTGCATTGATGCTACTTTAAATAAAAGCCAATCTGTACATGTCAAGAAAATTTCACCAGACAACGAGGGGAAAGTTATGCCGACTAACTCTCCTCACGTGTCAGTACCTGCATCTCCCGCTCAGGAGGTGCGTGATATTGTGGCGCCAAGTACATCAGGGCGGCCCTTACAAATCACTTTGCAAGACATGGCTAATGTTATGACTGAAGTTTTATCTAAATTGCCAGAACTTAGAGGTAAACGCGACCACTCTGGGGTGAGAACAGAGTACGCTGATAATGTTAGAGCCATGTCTGATACTGCGTCACAATTGGCAGAACATGAAGACGGAGAGCTTCATTCTGTGGGTGACGGATCTGATCCAAATAAACTGGACTCAGACATTTCAAATTTTAAATTTAAGCTTGAGAACCTCCGTGTATTATTAGGGGAGGTATTAGCGGCTCTGAATGATTGTAACACGGTTGCAATCCCAGAGAAATTATGTAGGCTGGATAGATACTATGCGGTACCGGCGTGTACTGACGTTTTTCCTATACCTAAGAGGCTTACAGAGATTATTACCAAGGAGTGGGATAGGCCCGGTGTACCCTTTTCTCCCCCTCCTATATTTAGAAAAATGTTTCCAATAGACGCCACCACACGGGACTTATGGCAGACGGTCCCTAAGGTGGAGGGAGCAGTTTCTACTCTGGCTAAGCGTACCACTATCCCGGTGGAGGATAGCTGTGCTTTTTCAGATCCAATGGATAAAAAGTTAGAGGGTTACCTTAAGAAAATGTTTACTCAACAAGGTTTTATATTACAACCCCTCGCATGCATTGCGCCTGTCACGGCTGCGGCGGCATTCTGGTTTGAGTCTCTAGAAGAGACCATTAGCTCAGTTCCATTGGATGAAATTATAGACAAGCTTAGGGTCCTTAAGCTAGCTAATTCATTTATTTCTGATGCCGTAGTACACTTAACTAAGCTTACGGCTAAGAACTCCGGATTCGCCATTCAGGCGCGCAGAGCGCTGTGGCTTAAATCCTGGTCAGCCGATGTGACTTCTAAATCTTAATTGCTTAACATACCTTTCAAAGGGCAGACATTATTCGGGCCCGGTTTGAAAGAAATTATCGCTGACATTACTGGAGGTAAGGGACATGCCCTACCTCAAGACAGAGCCAAACCAAGGGCCAGACAGTCTAATTTTCGTGCCTTTCGTAACTTCAAGGCAGGAGCAGCATCAACTTCCTCCGCTCCAAAACAGGAAGGAACTGTTGCTCGCTACAGACAGGGCTGGAAACCTAACCAGACCTGGAACAAGGGCAAGCAGGCCAGAAAACCTGCTGCTGCCCCTAAGACAGCATGAAGTGAGGGCCCCCAATCCGGAAACGGATCTAGTGGGGGGCAGACTTTCTCTCTTCGCCCAGGCTTGGGCAAGAGATGTCCAGGATCCCTGGGCGTTAGAGATCATATCTCAGGGATATCTTCTGGACTTCAAAGCTTCTCCTCCAAAAGGGAGATTTCATCTTTCAAGGTTGTCAACAAACCAGATAAAGAAAGAGGCGTTTCTACGCTGTGTAGAAGATCTTTTACTAATGGGAGTGATCCACCCGGTTCCGCGGTCGGAACACGGACAAGGGTTTTACTCAAACCTGTTTGTGGTTCCCAAGAAAGAAGGAACCTTCAGACCAATCTTGGATTTAAAGATCCTAAACAAATTCCTAAGAGTTCCATCGTTCAAAATGGAAACTATTCGGACAATCCTACCCATGATCCAAAAGGGTCAGTACATGACCACTGTGGATTTAAAGGATGCCTACCTTCACATACCTATTCACAAAGATCATTACCGGTACCTAAGGTTTGCCTTCCTAGACAGGCATTACCAGTTTGTAGCTCTTCCCTTCGGGTTAGCTACTGCTCCAAGAATCTTTACAAAGGTTCTGGGTTCTCTTCTGGCGGTACTAAGACCGCAAGGAATATCGGTAGCTCCGTACCTAGACGACATTCTGATACAAGCCTCAAGTTTCCAAACTGCCAAGTCTCATACAGAGTTAGTACTGGCATTTCTAAGGTCACATGGGTGGAAAGTGAACGAAGAAAAGAGTTCTCTATTGCCACGCACAAGAGTTCCCTTCTTAGGGACTCTTATAGATTCTGTAGAAATGAAAGTTTACCTGACAGAGGACAGGTTAACAAAACTCCTAAATGCTTGCCGTGTCCTTCATTCCATTCCACACCCGTCAGTGGCTCAATGCATGGAGGTAATCGGCTTAATGGTAGCGGCAATGGACATAGTACCCTTTGCACGCCTGCATCTCAGACCACTGCAATTGTGCATGCTAAGTCAGTGGAATGGGGATTACTCAGATTTGTCCCCTATGCTGAATCTGGATCAAGAGACCAGAAATTCTCTTCTATGGTGGCTCTCTCGGCCGCATCTGTCCAAGGGGATGCCCTTCAGCAGGCCAGATTGGACGATTGTAACAACAGACGCCAGCCTGCTAGGTTGGGGCGCTGTCTGGAATTCCCTGAAGACTCAGGGATCATGGACTCGGGAGGAGAGTCTCCTTCCCATAAACATTCTGGAATTAAGAGCAGTTTTCAATGCCCTTCTAGCTTGGCCTCAGCTAGCAACTCTGAGGTTCATCAGGTTTCAGTCGGACAACATCACGACTGTGGCTTACATCAACCATCAAGGAGGGACAAGGAGTTCCCTAGCGATGATGGAAGTCTCAAAGATAATTCACTGGGCAGAGTCTCACTCTTGCCACCTATCAGCGATCCACATCCCAGGCGTGGAGAACTGGGAGGCGGATTTTCTAAGTCGCCAGACTTTTCATCCGGGGGAGTGGGAACTTCATCCGGAGGTCTTTGCCCAAATACTTCGGCGTTGGGGCAAACCAGATCTGGATCTCATGGCGTCTCGCCAGAACGCCAAGCTTCCTTGTTACGGGTCCAGGTCCAGGGACCCGGGAGCGGTTCTGATAGATGCTCTGACAGCACCTTGGGCCTTCAAGATTGCTTTTGTGTTTCCACCCTTCCCGATGCTTCCTCGATTGATTGCCAGGATCAAACAGGAGAGAGCATCGGTGATTCTAATAGCGCCTGCGTGGCCACGCAGGACCTGGTATGCAGATCTAGTGGACATGTCATCCTGTCCACCTTGGTCTCTGCCTCTGAGACAGGACCTTCTAATTCAGGGTCCTTTCAAACATCAAAATCTAATTTCTCTGAGGCTGACTGCATGGAGATTGAACGCTTGATTTTATCAAAGCGTGGATTTTCGGAGTCAGTAATTGATACCTTAATACAGGCTAGGAAACCTGTTACCAGGAAAATTTACCATAAAATATGGCGTAAATACTTGCATTGGTGCGAATCCAAGAGCTACTCATGGAGTAAGGTTAGGATTCCTAGGATATTGTCTTTTCTACAAGAAGGTTTAGAAAAGGGTTTATCTGCTAGTTCTTTAAAGGGACAGATCTCAGCTCTGTCCATCCTTTTACACAAACGTCTGTCAGAAGTTCCAGACGTTCAGGCTTTTTGTCAGGCTTTGGCCAGGATTAAGCCTGTGTTTAAGACTGTTGCTCCGCCGTGGAGCTTAAACTTAGTTCTTAATGTTTTACAGGGTGTTCCGTTTGAACCCCTTCATTCCATTGATATCAAGCTGTTATCTTGGAAAGTTCTGTTTTTAATGGCTATTTCCTCGGCTCGAAGAGTCTCTGAGTTATCGGCCTTACATTGTGATTCTCCTTACCTGATTTTTCATTCAGACAAGGTAGTTCTGCGTACTAAACCTGGGTTCTTACCTAAGGTAGTCACTAACAGGAATATCAATCAAGAGATTGTTGTTCCATCATTGTGCCCTAACCCTTCTTCAAAGAAGGAACGACTTCTGCACAATCTGGACGTAGTCCGTGCCCTGAAATTTTATTTACAGGCAACTAAAGATTTTCGCCAAACTTCTTCCCTGTTTGTCGTTTATTCTGGACAGAGGAGAGGTCAAAAAGCTTCTGCTACCTCTCTCTCTTTCTGGCTTCGTAGCATAATACGTTTAGCCTATGAGACTGCTGGACAGCAGCCTCCTGAAAGAATTACAGCTCATTCTACTAGAGCTGTGGCTTCCACTTGGGCCTTTAAGAATGAGGCCTCTGTTGAACAGATTTGCAAGGCTGCAACTTGGTCTTCACTTCACACTTTTTCCAAATTTTCCAAATTTGACACTTTTGCTTCTTCGGAGGCTGTTTTTGGGAGAAAGGTTCTTCAGGCAGTGGTTCCTTCCGTGTAAAGATCCTGCCTGTCCCTCCCGTCATCCGTGTACTTTTAGCTTTGGTATTGGTATCCCATAAGTAATGGATGACCCGTGGACTGACTACACTTAACAGGAGAAAACAAAATTTATGCTTACCTGATAAATTCCTTTCTCCTGTAGTGTAGTCAGTCCACGGCCCGCCCTGTTTTTTATGGCAGGTCTAAATTTTAAAATTAAACTCCAGTCACCACTGCACCCTATAGTTTCTCCTTTCTCGTTTGGTTTCGGTCGAATGACTGGGTATGACGTAGAGGGGAGGAGCTATATAGCAGCTCTGCTTGGGTGATCCCATAAGTAATGGATGACCCGTGGACTGACTACACTACAGGAGAAAGGAATTTATCAGGTAAGCATAAATTTTGTTTTTATGTTGTGCATAAAAGAGGACTTTTGAATATGCATTAGTTTTAGGGGAAAATTATGTTCCTGTGCTAACCCCCCCCCCCCATAATTAATGATAACCTGATAAATTAACCCCTTAAGTAAGGACCACAGCACTTTTCCATTTTCTGTCCGTTTGGGACCAAGGCTATTTTTACATTTCTGCTGTGTTTGTGTTTAGCTGTAATTTTCCTCTTACTCATTTACTGTACCCACACATATTAGATACAGTTTTTCTCGCCATTAAATGGACTTTCTAAAGATACCATTATTTTCATCATATCTTATAATTTACTATAAAAAAAATTATAAAATATGATGAAAAAAACGGAAAAAAAAAAACACTTTTTCTAACTTTGACCCCCAAAATCTGTTACACATTTACAACCACCAAAAAACACCCATGCTAAATAGTTTGTCTTGAGTTTAGAAATACCCAATGTTTACATGTTTGCTTTTTTTCAAGTTATAGGGCAATAAATACAAGTAGCACTTTGCTATTTCCAAAACATTTTTTTTTTTTCTTTCAAAATTAGCGATAGTTGGAACACTGATATCTGTCAGAAATCCCTGAATATCCCTTGACATATATATATATATATATATATATATTTTTAGTAGACAACCCAAAGTATTAATTTAGGCCCATTTTGGTATATTTAATGTCACCATTTCACCGCCAAATGCGATCAAACAAAAATTGTTCACTTTTTCACAAACTTTAGGTTTCTCACTGAAATTATTTACAAACAGCTTGTGTAATTATTACACAAATGGTTGTAAATGCTTCTCTGGGATCCCCTTTGTTCAGAAATAGCAGACATATATGGCTTTCGCGTTGCTTTTTGGTAATTAGAAGGCCGCTAAATGCTGCTGCGCACCACACGTGTATTATGCCCAGCAGTGAAGGAGTTAATTAGGGAGCTTGTAGGGTTAATTTTAGCTTTAGTGTAGTAGACAACCCCAAGTATTCTAGGCCCATTCTGGTATATTTCATGCCCCCATTTCACCGCCAAATGCAATCAAATAAAAAAAATGTTCACTTTTTCACAAACTTTAGTTTTCACACTGAAATTATTTACAAACAGCTTGTGCAATTATGGCACAAATGGTTGTAAATGCTTCTCTGGGATCCCAGAAATAGCAGACATATATGGCTTTGGAATAGTTTTTTGGTAATTAGAAGGCCGCTAAATGCCGCTGCACTCCCCACTTGTATTATGCCCAGCAGTGAAGGGGTTAATTAGGGAGCTTGTAGGGTTAATTTTAGCTTTAGTGTAGAGATCAGCCTCCCACCTGACACATCCCATCCCCCTGATCCCTCCCAAAACAGCTCTCTTCCCTCCTCCACCCCACAATTGTCCCCGCTATATTAAGTACTGGCAGAAAGTCTGTTCTAAAATAAAAGGCTTTTTTATTAAAAAAAAAATATCTATTCAGCTATGATGGATCCCCCTTAGCCCCCAACCTCCCTGATCCTCCCCAACAGCTCTCTAACCCTCCCCCCTCTACCTATTTGCCGCCATCTTAGGTACTGACAGCTGTCTGCCAGGACCCATATTGCCCCCAAAAAAATGTTTATTATTTTATATTAAATTATCTATTTTTCTGTAGTGTAGCTGCCTCTCCCAGATCCTTTGATTATAATTTATTCCCCCCTCCCTCTCCCTCCTTCCCATACATTTTTAGACTGCTGCTTGCAATTGTTGCACGCGCGCACCCTCACGCGCTCATGACACCTGGCGTGCATATTACATGGACAGGAACTGGATGGTAATGATGGGCCACCCACCCGCCTCCCTGCTATGGCTCCCACCCACCAACGATCCGCACCATCGCCAGGGCCGTCTTTAACACAGGGCAGAAGGGGCAGCTGCCCAGGGGCCAGTCTCCCCAGTTGAGGGTTTTTTTTTTATGGTTCATACCAGACTGCTGATGTGACATGGGGAACACACACATTCAGTCCTAATACTGTCACAGTCAAAAGTACTCTGCTTATATATATATTTTTTTAAACTGTGCCAGACCGTGCCGGTGTCATGTGACATGCCAAGCTATTGCCATGTGCTGTTTTAGATGTGCACTGTGCAGCACTGAGTGCAAAGCCCTAACTCGACATCCAGCCATTTCCACTGCATCAGAAAAGGTCCTACTGGGGTTACCACTGTTACCAGGTAACTGCTCTGGTTGTGGGGATTGTTTCTGGGTAGGGCTGACTGTAGGCGCATGCAGCTGGAGCGGCAGGCTTGTCAGGATTTGAGCATCTGTGCAGCTGCATACACTGCTCTCTTCAGTTTTGAGGCTGTGTGACTCATCTCACACTATATCCATGCAGCCTTGGACAGACAGCATCCAGTCTACTGGTCCCCTTAGCCCTGCTCTTTCTGCTGTGGCCCTAAGATCAACTAGCTGAAGTTTGTTAGGGGAACAGTGCTTTGTAGAAAGGTGTCAGTGGGAGCATTGTCTAGTGCAGGGTGAGAGGGAACTTGTTCCTAGCAAAGAAGCGACATGTCATGCTGATACTTCACACATTATTGTAAGGTTTATTTTTATAGTTTTTATTTTCTCTCTGTCTCAGATTTTACAGCTTCCCATAGTAGTTCTGCTGTTCCAGTCAGTAAACTTATATTTGTCTGCACCTCCATGCTTCCTCCTCAGTCTTTACCTTGCTTTGCTCCTGTTGGCTGCCCTAAATCTCTTTAACCAGCTAACCTCACACCAGAATCACATTCAAAAGAATATTAAATGAATCCACAGTGGGGGAATTTATATATTTATTTACTTATTAGTACAGCTTAGGCCAAGTTTAACATATTGCAATTTATTTCATTTTTTTTAAATGATTAGCCCAGCAGTGGATGATCCACCGCTGGGCTAATAATTAAAAAAAAAAAATGATTTAGTTGTTTTTTTGGGATGTTGGGGCGGAGAGCAAAATTGCATGGGGTGGGCCCAAGAAATTTTTTGCCCATGGTCCGACGGCCCTGACCATCGCTACCGGTGCAGAGAGAGTCACAGAGTGGCTCTCTATGCATCGGTGTGTAAAAAAATGGTATTGCAGGATGCCTCAATATCAAGGTATCACTGCAATACCATGAAAGCAGCTAGAAGCAATCGGGATCGCTTCCACCGCTTAAAACCCATAAGGACGTACAGGGTAACTGTTAACTGACCTTTTTTGTAGGACGTACCCTGTACGTCCTTGGTCGTTAAGGGGTTAATCTTTTATGGTGGTGAGAGTCCACTATCTATTTCTCCTAGGAATTAGTCTTCCCTACCACTAGGAGGAGGCAAAGATTCCCAAACCCTAAGAGCTCTATAAAATTGGTACCTCAGTCTAACGTACAGCCAAGCAAAATAAATGGAAAAAGTAAGAAGAGCAAAAAGATATGGGTGAAAGAAGAGAAATAAACCTACACCAAAAAAATAAACAGGGTGGGATCTTGCAGTCTCTCACCACCATGAAAGAAATTAATTTATCAGGCATAAATTATATTTTCTTTCATACAGGTGGTGAGAGTCCACAATCTATTACTCCTGGGAACAAATCCCCAAGCTGTGGAGTGCATGAATAATGAAAGTTTTTAATTTGTTTTACATACACTTAAAAAATGACTCACAGATAAAGAACTTAAGCTGAGACCACTGCCTGAAGTACCATCATACTGAAGGTTGCCTCAAAATGGTAGAATTTAGTAAAAGTATGAAACGGTAGAGCAACAAACTGAAAATGCCTGTCCTGAAATGCAAACCTCAGAAACTGAAAGTGTTCCTTGTGAATGGGAACATGAAGGTAAATATCCTTTAAATCTATTGTGGACTGACCTTGCTAAACAAAAGGCAGAATAGTCTGAATAGTCTCCATTTTGAAATTAGGAACTTTGACAAACTTGTTTAGAGCCTTCTGATCCAAAACTGGTCTGAAAGTTCCCTCCTTCTTTGGCACAATGATGAGATTTGTTTCAACAAAGGAACAGGAACAATTACTCACATACAGCTAGAATACGAGTTTTGAGCGCTATAGGGAAATTAACTAACGTAACAAAAGTGGCGTTATTTAATCCCCTATAGCGCTGCCATTACAAGATTTAAAAAACCCGGCTTGTGCGGGCGATATGGTGCTTTTAAGCTCCATACCGCACCAAAAACAAGCGCTGTTTTGACGTGCTCGTGCACGCTTTCCCCATAGACATCAATGGGGAGAGCGTGTCAGAAAAAAAACTAACACCTGCGATCGCGGAAAGAAAAGCTCCGTAACGCAGCCCCATTGATGTCTTTGGGGAAAAAGAAAATACAGTTTAAACCTAACACCCTAACATAGACCCCGAGTCTAAACACCCCTAATCTGCTGCCCCCGACATCGCTGACACCTACATAATGTTATTAACCCCTAATCTTTCGCTCCCGATATAGCCGCCACATAAATAAAGGTATTAACCCCTAATCTGCTCCCGATATTGCTGCCACTATACTAAAGATCAATCACTATATACAGATAAGTCCTAAAACAGCGCTCACTTAGCCAGATACAAATTAAAATGTCAAGAGCCTACAATGGGGGCATCACAGTACAAACATCCTTTATGCTGTTGGAACACAGTACCTTGGGGGCTCCGGTCGCCAACCGCAACTGCTCTCTGAACCCTCCTGGTCTCAATCAGTTCCCGAGTGAGTGTGACAATTCCTCCCTTTGGCTTCTTCGTCACTACCAAAGTGACCAATGTAACGGCTCCAAACACAGCAACCACAGAGGTGCTCCCCGCAAACCGCCTGCAGACCTCCGCTAGTCTGCAAAATCAACAGCAGCCACAAGAGAAAAAAAGGCGAGTCGAGGTCACAGGTAAAAGATAATACTTAGCTTTTATTGCCATACAAAATGTAAAAACACTCTCAGAGCATTAAAACAAAAGAGCTAGGACAGCAGCGGTCTGACATGCTGAAACATGTCAGACCACTGCTGTCCTAGCTCTTTTGTTTTAATGCTCTGAGAGTGTTTTTACATTTTGTATGGCAATAAAAGCTAAGTATTATCTTTTACCTGTGGCCCCGACTCGCTTTTTTTCTCATGTGGCTGCTACTATACTAAAGATATTAACCCCTATTCCGCCGCTCCCCGACATCACCGCAATTAAATAAAGCTATTAACCCCTAAACCGCCAGCCCCCCACATCGCTACAACCTAAATTAAACTATATTAACCACGAACCCTAACATAACCCTAACACCCCCTAACTTTAACATAACTAAAATATAGCTAAATTAAACTTACAATTATTAACTAAATGATACCTATTTAAAACTAAATACATACTTACTGTACCTGTGAAATAAAACCTAAGCTAGCTACAATATAACTAATAGTTATATTGTAGCTAGCGTACGCCTAGATTTAGAGTTCTGCGTTAGCTGTCCACACCAGCGTTAGGAGGTCCTAACGCTGGTTTTTACCGCCCGCTGGTATTTAGAGTCAGTCATGAAAGGGTCTAACGCTCACTTTCCAGCCGCGACTTTTCCATACCGCAGATCCCCCTACGCCAATTGTGTATCCTATCTTTTCAGTGGGATCTTTCTAACGCTGGTATTTAGAGTCTTGGCTGAAGTGAGCGTTAGAAATCTAACAACAAGACTCCAGCCGCAGGAAAAAGCCAGGAGTTAAGAGCTTTCTGGGCTAACGCCGGTTCATAAAGCTCTTAACTACTGTGCTCTAAAGTACACTAACACCCATAAACTACCTATGTACCCCTAAACCGAGGCCCCCCCACATCGCCGCCACTCTATTAAAATTTTTTAACCCCTAATCTGCCGACCGCCGCCACCTACATTATCCCTATGTACCCCTAATCTGCTGCCCCTAACATCGCCGACCCCTACATAATATTTATTAATCCGCCTCACTCCCGCCTCAAAAAGCCTATAATAAATAGTATTAACCCCTAATCTGCCGACCGGACCTCGCTGCTACTCTAATAAATGTATTAACCCCTAAAGCTAAGTCTAACCCTAACACCCCCCTAAGTTAAATATAATTTAAATCTAACGAAATAAAATAAATCTTATTAAATAAATTATTCCTATTTAAAGCTAAATACTTACCTGTAAAATAAACCCTAATATAGCTACAATATAAATAATAATTATATTGTAGCTATTTTAGGATTAATATTTATTTTACAGGCAACTTTGTATTTATTTTAACCAGGTACAATAGCTATTAAATAGTTAATAACTATTTAATAGCTACCTAGATAAAATAATTACAAAATTACCTGTAAAATAAATCCTAACCTAAGTTACAATTAAACCTAACACTACACTATCAATAAATAAATGAAATAAACTATCTACAATTATCTACAATTATATCAACTAAACTAAATTACAAAAACAAACAAACACTAAATTACAAAAAAAACAAAACACTAAATTACAGCCAATCAGATTCAAGTTCAATCGGATTGGCTGATTGGATCAGCCAATCAGATTGAGCTTGTATTCTATTGGCTGATCAGAACAGCCAATAGAATGCAAGCTCAATTTGATTGGCTGATTGGATCAGCCAATCGGATTGAACTTGAATCTGATTGGCTGATTCAATCAGCCAATCAGATTTTTCCTAACTTAATTCCGATTGGCTGATAGAATCCTATCAGCCAATCGGAATTCGAGGGACGCCATCTTGGATGACGTCCCTTAAAGGAACCTTCATTCGTCGTTAGTCCGTCGGTGAAGAAGGATGGCTCCGCGTCGGCTGCTTGAAGATGGTCCCGCTTCGCGCCGGATGGAAGAAGATAGAAGATGCCGCTTGGATGAAGATGTCTGCTGGTCCGGATGTCCTCTTCTGCCCGGATAGGATGAAGACTTTGGACCCTCTGGAGGAGCTCTTCTTGCCGGATAGGAGGAAGACTTCGGACCCTCTTCTGGACAGATACCCGGCGTGGTGAAGACAAGGTAGGAAGATCTTCAGGGGCTTAGTGTTAGGTTTATTTAAGGGGGGTTTGGGTTAGATTAGGGGTATGTGGGTGGTGGGTTGTAATGTTGGGGGGGTGTTATTGCATGGGTTTTTTTACAGGCAAAAGAGCAGAATTCTTTGGGGCATGCCCCGCAAAAGGCCCTTTTAAGGGCTGGTAAGGTAAAAGAGCTTTACAATTTTTATTTTAGAATAGGGTAGGGCTTTTTTTTATTTTGGGGGGCTTAGAGTAGGTGTAATTAGTTTAAAATTCTTGTAATCTTTTTTTATTTTTTGTAATTTAGTGTTTGTTTGTTTTTGTAATTTAGTGTTTGTTTTTTTTGTAATTTAGTTTAGTTGATATAATTGTAGATAATTGTAGATAGTTTATTTAATTTATTTATTGATAGTGTAGTGTTAGGTTTAATTGTAACTTAGGTTAGGATTTATTTTACAGGTAATTTTGTAATTATTTTATCTAGGTAGCTATTAAATAGTTATTAACTATTTAATAGCTATTGTACCTGGTTAAAATAAATACAAAGTTGCCTGTAAAATAAATATTAATCCTAAATATTAATCCTAAAATAGCTACAATATAATTGTTATTTATATTGTAGCTATATTAGGGTTTATTTTACAGGTAAGTATTTAGCTTTAAATAGGAATAATTTATTTAATAAGATTTATTTTATTTCGTTAGATTTAAATTATATTTTAATTTAGGGGGTGTTAGTGTTAGGGTTAGACTTAGCTTTAGGGGTTAATACATTTATTATAGTAGCGGTGAGGTCCGGTCGGCAGATTAGGGGTTAATAATTGTAGGTAGGTGGTGGCGACGTTGGGGGCGGCAGATTAGGGGTAATAAATATAATATAGGGGTCGGCGGGGGTTAGGGGTACATAGGGATAACGTAGGTTGCGGCGGTGTACGGAGCAGCAGATTAGGGGTTAAAAATAATATGCAGGGGTCAGCGATAGCGGGGGCAGCAGATTAGGGGTTAATAAGTGTAAGGTTAGGGTTGTTTAGACTCGGGGTACATGTTAAGGTGTTAGGTGCAGACATAGGAAGTGTTTTCCCATAGGAAACAATGGGGCTGCGTTAGGAGCTGAACGCTGCTTTTTTGCAGGTGTTAGGTTTTTTTTTCAGCCCAAACTGCCCGATTGTTTCCTATGGGGGAATCGTGCACAAGCACGTTTTTTAAGCTGGCCACGTCCGTAAGCACCGCTGGTATTTAGAGTTGCAGTGGCGGTAAATTATGCTCTACGCTCCCTTTTTGGAGCCTAACGCAGCCCTTCTGTGAACTCTAAATACCAGCGGTATTTAAAAGGTGCGGGGGAAAAAATACACGCGTAGCTAACACACCCCTTTGGCTGCAGAACTCTAAATCTAGCCGATAGGTTTTATTTATATTTCACAGGTAAGTTTGTATTTATTTTAACTAGGTAGACTAGTTAGTAAATAGTTATTTACTAACTACCTAGTTAAAATAAATACAAAATTACCTGTCAAATAAAACCTAAGCTACCTTACACTAAAACCTAAAATTACAAAAAATAAAAAAAACTACCATTACAAAAAATACCCTTTAAAAAAAAAAACACCCCATAATAAAAAGCCTAAACTAAAATAAACTACCAAGGGCCCTTAAATGGGCCTTTTGGGGGCCCTTAAAATGGCCTTTTGTAGGGCATTGCCCTAAGTTAAACAGCTCTTTTGCTAAAAAACAAACACCCCCTAACAGTATACAAACCCCCACCCCCCAAACTACCAAGGGCCTTTTGTAGGGCATTGCCCTAAGTTAAACAGCTCTTTTGCTACAAAAACAAACACCCCCTAACAGTATACAAACCACCACCACTCAAACTACCAAGGACCATTAAAAGGGCCTTTTGGAGGGCCATTAAAAGGGCCTTTTGTAGGGCATTGCCCTAAAGAAATCAGCTCTGTTTATGAAATACAAATACCCACTAAAAAACCCTTTAAAAAAAAACTAACACTAACCCCAAGACGATCCACTTACAGTTTTTGAAGTCCCGCTTAAACGATCTTCATCCAGGCGGCGAGAAGTCTTTATCCAGACGGCCTCTTCAATCTTCATCCCGGCGGCATCTTCTATCTTGATCCCGGCGGCGCGGAGCAGGTCCATCCTGAAGACATCTGGCGCAGAGCATCCTCTTCATACGGTCGCCGCCGTACACTGAATCTTCAATGCAAGGTACGCGATCCAAGATGGCATCCCTTGCATTCCTATTGGCTGAAAAAATTGAATCAGCCAATAGGAATGCAAGGGACGCCATCTTGGATCGCTTACCTTGCATTGAAGATTCAGTGTAAGCCGGTGACCGTATGAAGAGGATGCTCCGCATCGGATGTCTTCAGGATGGACCCACTCTGCGCCGCCGGGATCAAAATAGAAGATGCCGTCTGGATGAAGATTGAAGAGGCCGTCTGGATGAAGACTTCTCGCCGCTTGGAGAGTCCGCCTGGATGAAGACTTCTTGCCGCCTGGATGAAGATTGTTCAAGTGGGACTTCAAAAACTGTAAGTGGATCGTCTTGGGGTTAGTGTTGGTTTTTTTTGGTGGGTTTTATTTTTAGATTAGGGTTTGGGCAGTAAAAGAGCTAAATGCCCTTTTAAGGGCAATGCCCATCCAAATGCCCTTTTCAGGGCAATGGGTAGCTTAGGTTTTTTTAGATAGTTTTATTTATTTTGTGGTTTTGGGGGTTTTAATGTTAGTGGGTATTTGTATTTTTATTTCATAAACAGAGCTGATTTCTTTAGGGCAATGCCCTACAAAAGGCCCTTTTATTGGCAATTGGTAGTTTATTCTAGATTAGGTTTTTTATTTTGGGGTGTTTTTTTTTAATGGGTATTAGAATAGGAATAATTTTTATTATTTTTGATCATTTGTTTATTTTGTGTAATGTATTTTTTTAGGGGGTGTTTGTTTTTCTTTTGTAGGAAAAAAAGCTGTTTAACTTAGGGGCAATGCCCTACAAAAGGCCCTTTTAAGGGCCATTGGTAGTTTAGGGGGTGGGGGTTTGTATACTGTTAAGTGGTGTTTGTTTTTTAGCAAAAGAGCTGTTTAACTTAGGGCAATGCCCTACAAAAGGCCCTTTCTTTCTAATGACACAGTGAGTTCACTGATAATTATCAATTACTTTTGTGGAATATCACTCCTGGCCAGCAGGAGGAGGCAAAGAGCACCACAGCAAAGCTGTTAAATATCACTCCCCTACCCACAATCCCCCAGTCATTCTCTTTGCCTGTAGTGCAAGGAGGAGGTGAAGTTTAGGTGATTAAGTTTTCTTCAATAAAGGTTTTTTTTATTTTATTTTTTAGCAGAGTAAGCTTACTCTGTTCTTTTCAGGGGTCTAGCCTAGTCCACATCAGTCTCTTCAGTAGGGCAGTGGTGGCTTTTGAACACTTGAAAACTTGTGAGGTACAATCCTCACTGCATTTTCTCAAGAATCTGCTGCCCTAACTAGAAAACCTGAGTAGGTTGACTCAGTTTTTCTCTTTTCACAGGTCCATGTGAGGTGCTGCACCCTCTCAAACCAGGTGAGCTGTCCTGCTGCCGGACAGCACTTTCAGGTAAGTGCCATTTTAATTTTCTTTTGCAAGGAGATTGCTGGCACTTGTTACAGCTAAAAGCTGTCTTATTTAATATGGGGCTTTATTAAACCTTCATGTTTGGGGTTTCTTTTAGGCAGTTTGGGCATTGAGACTGTGAGGTGATTTATGGTGGCTCAGTGTGTTATAGTAGTTTTTATACTTTAACTTTTGGTCATGGAGATTACTGTTGTAAGCCGTTTTTTTCGTCAGTTAGGGCTCTGTAACTACTCTGTTTTTGAAAATGAGCTGCAGGACAGGTAGGCACCTCAGTAAAGCTACTGAGGTGTATAGGTAGCCTGAGGTCTATTTGGTTTGTTGCGCTAACACACATTTAAAGACACAGTACACATTTATTTTTTATTTTCAAATAAATAATTTTTACACTTTATCCTTATTTATTACATAAGATGGATCAAGAGGCTTTTCAAACCATTATCCCAGGCGAAGTTGCTGCTTGTCAATTATGTTTTGATGCTCAGGTGGAACCCCCAGTTCCTTTTTCTTCCTAATACATTGAGAGAACTTTGTTATAGAGATAAAATATTTGACCATGAGCCACCATTATCCCAGGGAAATGCTGTTCAGGTGTCTCCTGTTGCAGATATGCCGCAGCTTTCTCCTCAAGCGTCCCAACTTTTTCAGTCTCCACATACAGTGCCCTTTGTTTCCTCTTGATTTTCTCTACAAGTCATTGCTTCCTATGTATCCCTTGCGGTATCTGAGGCCTTGTCGGCTTTCCCAATGTTGCGTAAAAAGGAAATTTAAGGAAACGGTTAGTAAGGTTTCTGATCAAGTTCTGGCTATCCAGAATGTCCCTTCCCATAAGCCTGAGGAAGAAGACATGTCAGTAGCATCTGAGGGGGAAATCTCAGACTCAGACAGTGTAATTCCTTCTTCTGATGCTGAAGTGGTATCCTTCAGATTTAAGCTAGAACACCTTTGCTTATTACTTAATGAGGTTTTGGCTACTTTAAACAACTCCGACACAACTATCGTAGTTGATCCTAAAAAGTCTAGTAAATTGAACAAATACTTTGATGTTCCCTTCGCGGTGGAGGTTTTTCCGGTTCCTGACCTTGCTGTGGAGATTTTTGCTCGAGAATGGGAAAGACCTAGTATTCCCTTTTCTCCATCTCCTATTTTTAAGAAGATGTTTCCTATAGCGGATTCTATTAAGGACTCGTGGAAGACTGTTCATAAGGTAGAAGGAGCGATCTCCACTTTGGCCAAGAGAACTACTATTCCCATAGAGGATAGTTGTTCTTTTAAAGATCCAATGGATAAAAAATGTGGAGGCTTTACTAAAAAAGATGTCCACCAGGGTCTACAATGGCAACCGGCGTTGTGTATCGCCACTGTTACCAGCGCTGCGGTTTACTGGTTTGATGCGTTGTCTGAATATCTTCATACTCTAGATGAAATCCATGACAGGATTAAGGCTCTCAAGTTAGCCAATTCCTTCATTACAGATGCTTCCTCACAGGTTATTAAACTGGAAGCCAAAATTTCTGATTTTGCGGTCCTAGCCCACAGGGCCTTGTGGTCGAAGTCCTGGTCTGCGGATGTTTCATCTAAATCTAAGCTCATGGCTATTCCTTACAAGGGTAAGACCTTGTTTGGACCTGGTTTGGTTGAAATTATATCAGATATTACTGGAGGGAAGGGTTCTTTTCTTCCTCAAGATAAAAATAATAAGCAGAAGGGATGTCACAGTAATTTTCGTTCCTTTCTTAACTTTAAAGGCAAGTCTTCCTCCCCTTCCTCCAAGTAAGATCAAGCCAAGCCTTCCTGGAAGCCCAACCAGTCTTGGAATAAGGGAAAGCAATCTAAAAAGCCTTCAGCTAATTCAAAGTCAGTATGAAGGGTTGGCCCCCGATCCAGGAGCTGATCTTGTAAGGGGCAGACTCTCTCTTTTTTCCCCAGGCTTGAATAAGAGATGTACCGGATCCCTGGGCGGTGGACATAGTCTTCCAGGGATACAAAATAGACTTCAAATCTTTTCCTCCCAGAGGAAGGTTTCTCCTCTCTAGATTATCTGTAGTCCAGATAAAAAGAGAGACGTTCTTACATTGTATCAAGGACCTTGCCGTCCTGGGGGTAATAGTTCCAGTTCCCTTTCAGGAAAGGGGTCTGGGATTTTACTCTAATCTGTTCGTAGTTCCCAAAAAGGAGGGAACTTTTCAACCAATCCTAGATCTAAAATGTTTAAACAAGTTTCTCAGAGTGCATCCTTCAAGATGGAGACTATACACTCCATTCTTCCCTTGGTACAAGAGGGTCGGTTCATGACAACCATAGACCTAAAGGATGCATACCTTCATGTTTCCATTCACAGGGCCCATCACAAGTTTCTGAGATTCGCATTTTTGGACAATCATTTCCAGTTTGTGGCCCTTCCATTCGGCCTTGCCACAGCTTCCAGAATTTTTTCAAAGGTTTTGGGGGCTCTTTTAGCTGTGCTTCGATCTCGGGGCATTGCAGTCGCACTTTATCTGGACAACATTCTGGTTCAGGTGCCATCTTTTCAACAAGCAGAATCTCATACAGAGATCTGGTTGTCTTTTCTTCGATCCCACGGATGGAAGGTGAATCGGGGAAAAAAGTTCTCTGGTTCCAGCTACAAGGGTCGTATTTTTGGGGACCATAATAGACTCCTTGTTAATAAAGATTTTTCTGACGGAGGTCAGAAAAAGAAAGATTTTCGACTCTTGTCTTGCCCTTCAGTCCTCTCCACGGCCGTCAGTGACTCAATGTATGGAGGTAATCGGTCTGATGGTGGCTTCCATGGACATCATTCCGTTTGCTCGGTTCCATCTCAGACTTCTGCAGTTACGCATTCTCAGACAATAGAACGGGGACTATACGGACCTGTCTCCATGTGTAGATCTAGATCAGGCATCAATAGACTCTCTTCCCTGGTGGCTCTCTCAGGATCATCTCTCCCAGGGTACTTGCTTCCGCAGACCCTCTTGGGTGATTGTGACCATGGATGCCAGCCCTCTAGGTTGGGGAGCAGTATGGGGCTCGAAAGCTCATGGCTTATGGACCCAGGAGGAGTTGGTCCTGCCCATAAACATCTTGGAGCTGAGAGCAATCTTCAAAGCTCTTCTGGCCTGGCCTCAGTTAGCCTTAGCCCGGTTTTTCAGATTCCAGTCGGATAATATAACCTCGGTGGCCTACATCAACCATCAGGGGGGAACTCTGAGTTCCTTGGCCATGACAGAGGTGGCTCAAATTATTCAGTGGGCGGAGACCCACAACTGCTGTCTTTCTGTGATCCCAGGAGTGGACAATTGGGAAGCAGACAGACTTTTCATCCCGGGGAGTGGGAACTTCATTCGGATGTGTTTTCCATCTTGACCCTCAAGTGGGAGCAGCCGGAGATGGATCTCATGGCTTCTTGTCAGAATGCCAAACTTCCGAGATACGGCTTGAGGTCAAGAGATCCGCAGGCATTTCTGATCGATGCTCTGGCAGTTGCTTGGAACTTCAGTCTAGCATACCTGTTTCCTCCGTTCGCTCTCCTTCCAAGAGTCATTGCTCGAATCAAGCAGGAGAGGGCATCTGTAATTTTCATAGCCCCAGCGTGGCCTCGCAGGATTTGGTATGCAGACTTAGTGGAAATGTCATCCTTTCCACCTTGGAGACTGCCTCTGAGGAAGGACCTTCTACTTCAGGGTCCCTTCCTTCATCCAAATCTCATTTTCTCTGAAGCTGACTGCTTGGAGATTGAACGCTTAGTTTTATCTAAGCGTGGATTTTCAGAGTCGATCATTGAGACCTTGATTCAGGCTCGTAAGCCTGTGACTCGCAGGATTTACCATAAGATCTGGCATAAATACTTGTATTGGTGTGAATCCAAAGGATACTCTTGGAGTAGAGTAAGGATTCCTAGGATTTTGTCCTTTCTCCAGGATGGTCTTTAGAAGGGTTTGTCAGCAAGTACTCTAAAGGGTCAGATTTCGGCATTGTCTATTTTGTTACATAAGTGCTTGGCGGATGTGCCAGACGTGCAATTGTTTTGTCAGGCCTTGGTTAGAATTTAGCCTTTGTTTAAACCTGTTACTCCTCCATGTAGTCTTAAACTTGTCATTAAAGTTTTACAACAGGCTCCGTTTAAACCTATGCGTTCTTTAGATATTAAGATGTTATAGAGTTTCTAAACTCTGCTTTACAGTGTGATTCCCCTTATCTTATATTTCACTCTGATAAGGTGGTTCTTCGTACTAAGTTTGGTTTCCTACTCCAAGGTTGTTTCGGTCAAGAATATTAAATGGGTAATCATTGTACCTTCTTTGTGTCCTAATCCTTCTTCTCACAAAGAACGCTTGCTGTATAATCTGGATGTTGTGCGAGCACTAAAATTTTATTTGCAGGCAACTAAGGACTTTCGTCAGTTTTGTGCATTGTTTGCATTTCTGGGAAACGCAAGGGTCAGAAAGCTATGGCTACTTCACTTTCCCTTTGGCTGAAAGATGAGACAAAAAAAGAAAGGGCGCCTCCTAGTGTAGCCTATATAGAACTGGACAGATATAATCAGATATAAATTTTATACTCACAAATTGTACTTTTATCCACTGAAGTCTCCTATTGTTTTATTGGAACATCCTGCAAAAAACCTTGGAACTGTTCATTACCAGAGTGTATATGTGCGCTGGGCCACTGCAATATACCCAGCAGGCTGCATTAGCACTATAGTGTGCTTCCCACTGTGTGAGTATTCTTCCAAGGGGAGTTGTTAGTGGGAGAATTTAAAGCTAACTGATCTGCACTAGGAGTCGCCCTCTACATATCTTCCCTTTGGCTGAAGAGCATTATTCGCTTGGCATATGAGACTGCTGGACAGCAAGCTCCTGAGAAAATTACAGCTCATTCCACAAGGGCTGTTTCTTCTTCCTGGGCCTTCAAAAATGAAGCTTTTGTGTAACAGATTTGCAAGGCTGCAACTTGGTCACTTTTTCCAAATTCTATAAATTCAATACTTTTGCCTCGGCTGAGGCTTCTTTTGGGAGAAAGGTTCTTCAAGCAGTGGTGCCTTCTGTTTAGGTTCCTGTCTTGTCCCTCCCTTATCATCTGTGTCCTCTGGCTTGGGTATTGGTTCCCAACAGTAATTGATGATGATCTGTGGATTTACCGTGTCATTAGAAAACGAAATATATGCTTACCTGATAAATTTATTTATTTCTTAACATGGTGAGTCCACGGCCCGCCATGTATTTAGACAGGTTTTTTTTATATATAAACCTCAGGCACCTCTGCACCTTGTGTTACTTCCTTTCTCTACTTTCCCTTTGGTCGAATGACTGGGGGATTATGGGTAGGGGAGTGATATTTAACAGCTTTGCTGTGGTGCTCTTTGCCTCCTCCTGCTGGCCAGGAGTGATATTCCCCAACAGTAATTGATGATGATCAGTGCACTCAACATGTCAAGAAATAAATACATTTATCAGGTAAGCATAAATTTCGTTAAGGGCCCTTAGTAGTTTGGGGGGGGTTGTATACGGTTAGGGGGTGGGGTTTTGTTTTTATCAAAAGAGCTGTTAAACTTAGGGCAATGCCCTACAAAATGCCATTTGAAGTGCCCTTGGTAGTTTGTTTAAGATTAGGCTTTTTTATTTTGGGGTGTTTTTTGTTTTTTTTCAAAGGGTATTAGAATAGGAATATTTTTTTGGATGTTTTTTTTTTTTTTTAAATAATGGTAGTTTTTTTATTTTTTGTAATTTTAGGTTTTAGTTTAAGGTAGCTTAGGTTTTATTTGACAGGTAATTTTGTATTTATTTTAACTAGGTAGTTATTAAATAGTTAATAACTATTTACCAACTAGTATACCTAGATAAAAAAAATTAAATAAAACCTAAGCTAGCTACAAGATAACTGTTATATTGTAGCTAGCTTAGGTTCTATTTCACAGGTAAGTTTGTATTTAGTTTTAAATATGAATTATTTAGTTAATAATTGTAAGTTTAATTTAGCTATATTTTAATTATGTTAAAGTTAGGGGGTGTTAGTGTTACGTTAGGGTTTAATAGTTTAATTTAGTTTATTGCGATGTGGGGGCTTTCGGTTTAGGGGTTAATAGTTTAATTTATTAAATTTCGTTGTGGGGGGCTTAAGGTTAAGGGGTTAATAGGTTTGTTATAGTGGTGGCGGTGTAGGGCTTAACTTTAGTATAGTGGGGGCGATGTGGGCGGGCGGCAGATTAGGGGTTAATAATTAAATAGTTTTTGCGATGCGGGGGGGGCGGTGGTTTAGGTGTTAATAACTTTAGTATAGTAGTGACAATGTCGGGGAGCGGTGGAATAGGGGTTAATAAATTTTATTAGTAGAGGCGATATCGGGAGCGGCAGATTAGGGGTTAATAAATTTAATTTAGTGTTTGCTATGTGGAAGGGCCTCGGTTTAAGGGTTAATAGGTAGCTTATGGGTGTTAGTGTACTTTTTAACACATTAGTTATGAGTTTTATGTTACAGCTTTGTAGCATAAAACTCATAACTACTGACTTTAGATGGTGTTATGGATCCTGTCGTTTTAGGCTATAACGCTTGCTTTTTAACCTGACCGCAAAACTCGTAATACCAGCGCTATGGGAATCCCATGAAAAAAACGTAATTTTTAAGAGTGCAGTACAGACGTTGCGTTACAGGCTAAAAGGCTTGCGGTACAACTATACCGACAAGACTTGTAATGGCTACGGTGCTGTTTTAACGCTGAAAATACCATATTTTCATTGTTCAAGACGAACGCACAAACTTGTAATCTAGCTGATAGTTTCTAGAACAGAAATCAAATAAAAAAATGCTTGAACCTTCAAAGGATTTTTTTGGGACATTGGTGGACAGAATCTTGTTCTGAAACCTATCTAATAACCCTGAAATACAGTATAAAGAACTGCAAAAATTCAACTTTTTCCAGCCACCAATTTTTTAAAAAGACCTTTATTCTTTAGGCAGGGTCTATAAGTACAAAAAACACCACCAACAATGTTTCAAACCTGACCTGCAATAGCTTCTTAGTCATGTCATCTTAATTATGTACAGGTGTGCCTCTTTTATTCCTGTGCACTTCTCATTAATTACAAGCTGAGTTGTACTGCCATCATGTGGTTATTTTACAATATGCAAGTACACAACTTTACTTTCATTATTTCCATACACACAGCTTGAATATATGCAATTAAAAATCAAAATCTCTATACATAAAACAAGATCAGAATCATGCACTTATTTCTTTCCAATGGCATGGAGGGTCCACAAATTCAACTCCTGGCCACCAGGAGGAGGCAAAGAACACCCCAGCAGAGCTGTTAAGTGTCACTCCCATTACCCATAATCCCCAGTGATTCTTTGCCTTGAACATAAGGAGGATGTGTGAAGATGGTGTCTGAAGATATTAAATCCTTTAATGGGTACTTTTCCCTGCAAGCAAGAATTGGGGTCAAGCTGTGTCCATGTAATTCTCTTTAGTAAGAGTAATGGTGGCTTTTAGCAGTTAGAAGACGGCGAGGTGGTCTTTGCTTAACTTTTAACACCAATCCTTCCCCTTTATAGAAAACCAGGGTTGGTTACTCTGTTTTTCTTTTTCTACAGATCCCTGTCAGAAGTTGGTGAATCTGTCACACCTAAGAAGCTGTTCCTGCCCTGCAGCTGGATCCACAGGACAGCACTTTAGGGGTTAATTCCTCAGTGGACTTGGAATGGGACATAATAATTCCTTTATGCAGCGATTTATTTTAGGGCAGCACTGCAGCTGTTAGGAGAATAAGGGGTTAAGTTTTCCCCTTAGGTTGAGGCTGACATATGAGACCTAATAGCTCCTGTTTGGCCTCACAGAATCTGGTTCGCGGATCTGGTGAATGTCATCTCTTCCCCCTTGGAGGTTGCCTTTGAAAAAGGACCTTCTACTTTAGGGTCCCTTCCTCCACTCAAATCTAGACTCTCTGAAGCTGACTGCTTGCAGATTGAGTGCCTAGTCTTGGCTAGGCGTGGGTTTTCTGAGAGTCATTGATACCATGCTTCAGGCTCGTAAACCTGTTACTCAAGATTTACCATAAGGTATGGCGTAAATACCTTTGTTGGTGCGAATCGAAGGGTTTCTCTTGGAGTCTGGTGAGAATCCCTCGCATTTTGTCTTTTCTCCAGGAGGGTCTGGAGAAAGGTTTGTCAGCCAGTACTCTGAAGGGTCAGATTTCTGCTTTGTCTATTCTTTTACACAAACGTCTGGCACATATGCCAGATGTTCAATCTTATGTTCAGGCCTTGGTCAGAATTAGGCCTGTGTTTAAAGCTGTTGTTTCTCCATGGAGTCTTAACCTTGTTCTTAAAGTTTTGCCGCAAGCTCCGTTTGAGCCTATGCATGCAGTTGATATTAAGTTGTTATCTTGGAAAGTTTTGTTTCTCCTTGCTATTTCTTCTGCTCACAGAGTTTCCGAGTTTTCAGTTTTGCAATGTGATTCCCCTTATCTTATTTTTCATGTGGATAAGGTGGTCCTTCGTACTAAGTTGGGATTTCTTCCCAAGGTAGTATCAGATCGCAATATCAATATGGAAATTGTTGTTCCTTCGTTTTGTCTGAATCCTTCTTCTCAGAAGGAGCGCCTGTTGTATAACCTGGACATTATGTGTGCTCTAAAATTTTATCTTCAAGCAACTAAAGATTTTCGGCAATCTGCTGCCCTATTCATTGTTTTCTCTGGTAAGCGCAACGGTCAGAAGGCCACTTCTACTAATCTTTCTCTCTGGTTGAGAAATGTTATCCAGGTAGCTTATGAGACAGCTGGACAACAGCCTCCTGAGAGAATTACGGCTCATTCCATTAGGGCTGTCTCTTCTTCCTGGGCTTTCAAAAAGGAAGCATCTGTGGAGCAAATCTGCAAGGCAGCCACTTGGTCCTCATTGTAAACTTTTTCCAAATTCTACAAATTTGATAATTTTGCCTCAGCTGAGGCTTCCTTTGGGAGAAAAGTTCTTCAAGTGGTGGTGCCTTCTGTTTAGGTCTGCCTGTCTTGTTCTCCCTCCCTTCCATTCTGTGTCCTCTAGCTTGGGTATTGGTTCCCACTAGTAATTGGAATGGATTTGTGGACTCTCCGTGCCATTGGAAAGAAAACTAAATTTATGCTTACCTGATAAATTTCTTTCTTTCCTGGCATGGAGAGTCCACGACCCACCCTTAATTTGTGTTAAGACACTGCCTTTTTTTGTATAAACCTCAGGCACCTCTATACCCTTTTGCCTGGGGATTATGAGTAATGGGAGTGACACTTAACAGCTCTGCTGGGGTGTTCTGTGCCTGTTCCTGGTGGCCAGGAGTTGAATTCCCACTAGTAATTGGAATAGGATTTGTGGACTCTCCATGCCAGGAAATAAATAAATTTATCAGGTAAGCATAAATTTTGTTTTTTCTTTTCATAACAGGTAGCTTATATGTAGAGAGACCAATCAAAATCTTTATTTAACCCTTTAGGCATAAGGGTATCCAAATTTTTTTCATCCAAAACATTTCTCTTTTCTTGAGTAGCAGTTCCCTATCACCTCACCTCCTGGATTTAGTCATGTGACTAAACTCATGAGGGGAGGTGACAGGGAACTGTTACTCAAGAAAAGAGAAATGTTTTGGATAAAAAAAAAAATTAGATTCCCTTATGCCAAAGGGGTTTAATAAGGATTTTGCTTGGTCTCTCTACATATAAGCTACCCGTTATGAAAAGAAAAAATATGTGCATGATTCTGATCTTGTTTTATCTATAGGTTTTGTTTTTTAATTGTATATTTTCAAGCTGTGTGTATGGGAAATAATGAAGGTAAAGTTGTGTACTTGCATGTTGTAAAATAACCACATGATGGCAGTACAACTCAGCTTGTAATTAATGAGAAGTGCACAGGTATAAAAAAGGGCACACTTGTACATAATGACATGACTAATAACCTATTGCAGGTTTGAAACTTTGTGGTGTTTTTTGTACTTATGGACCCTGCCTAAAGAATAAAGGTATTTTAAAAGAAATTTGTGACTGGAAAAAGTTGAATTTTTGCAGTACAGTTGAGACCTGGCTGGTGTCTTTCCGTGCCCCACTCTGGGGAGTGTGCTGTCTTCCCCTTTGGATTATACAGTATTCAGAACCCAGGGATCTGAAACAGACTGGAACCAGACTTCCTAAAAAACATAATTTATGCTTACCTGATAAATTCCTTTCTCCTGTAGTGTAGTCAGTCCACGGGTCATCATTACTTATGGGATATTAACTCCTCCCCAACAGGAAGTGCAAGAGGATCACCCAAGCAGAGCTGCTATATAGCTCCTCCCCTCTACGTCACACCCAGTCATTCGACCGAGAACCAAGCGAGAAAGGAGAAACTATAGGGTGCAGTGGTGACTGGAGTATAATTTAAAATTTAGACCTGCCATAAAAAACAGGGCGGGCCGTGGACTGACTACACTACAGGAGAAAGGAATTTATCAGGTAAGCATAAATTATGTTTTCTCCTGTTAAGTGTAGTCAGTCCACGGGTCATCATTACTTATGGGATACCAATACCAAAGCTAAAGTACACGGATGACGGGAGGGACAGGCAGGATCTTTATACGGAAGGAACCACTGCCTGAAGAACCTTTCTCCCAAAAACAGCCTCCGAAGAAGCAAAAGTGTCAAATTTGTAAAATTTGGAAAAAGTATGAAGCGAAGACCAAGTTGCAGCCTTGCAAATCTGTTCAACAGAGGCCTCATTCTTAAAGGCCCAAGTGGAAGCCACAGCTCTAGTAGAATGAGCTGTAATTCTTTCAGGAGGCTGCTGTCCAGCAGTCTCATAGGCTAAACGTATTATGCTACGAAGCCAGAAAGAGAGAGAGGTAGCAGAAGCTTTTTGACCTCTCCTCTGTCCAGAATAAACGACAAACAGGGAAGAAGTTTTGCGAAAATCTTTAGTTGCCTGTAAATAAAATTTCAGGGCACGGACTACATCCAGATTGTGTAGAAGTCGTTCCTTCTTTGAAGAAGGGTTAGGACACAATGATGGAACAACAATCTCTTGATTGATATTCCTATTAGTGACTACCTTAGGTAAGAACCCAGGTTTAGTACGCAGAACTACCTTGTCTGAATGAAAAATCAGATAAGGAGAATCACAATGTAAGGCCGATAACTCAGAGACTCTTCGAGCCGAGGAAATAGCCATTAAAAACAGAACTTTCCAAGATAACAATTTGATATCAATGGAATGAAGGGGTTCAAACGGAACACCCTGTAAAACGTTAAGAACTAAATTTAAGCTCCAAACTAGCAGACAAACCCTTTTCTAAACCTTCTTGTAGAAAAGACAATATCCTAGGAATCCTAACCTTACTCCATGAGTAACTCTTGGATTCGCACCAATGTAAGTATTTACGCCATATTTTATGGTAAATCTTTCTGGTAACAGGTTTCCTAGCCTGTATTAAGGTATCAATTACTGACTCCGAAAATCCACGCTTTGATAAAATCAAGCGTTCAATCTCCAAACAGTCAGCTTCAGAGAAATTAGATTTTGATGTTTGAAAGGACCCTGAATCAGAAGGTCCTGTCTCAGAGGCAGAGACCAAGGTGGACAGGATGACATGTCCACTAGATCTGCATACCAGGTCCTGCGTGGCCACGCAGGCGCTATTAGAATCACCGATGCTCTCTCCTGTTTGATCCTGGCAATCAATCGAGGAAGCATCGGGAAGGGTGGAAACACATAAGCCATCCCGAAGGTCCAAGGTGCTGTCAAAGCATCTACCAGGACCGCTCCCGAGTCCCTGGACCTGGACCCGTAACAAGGAAGCTTGGCGTTCTGGCGAGACGCCATGAGATCTATATCTGGTTTGCCCCAACGTCGAAGTATTTGGGCAAAGACCTCCGGATGAAGTTCCCACTCCCCCGGGTGAAAAGTCTGACGACTTAGGAAATCCGCCTCCCAGTTCTCCACTCCTGGAATGTGGATCGCTGACAGGTGGCAAGAGTGAGACTCTGCCCAGCGAATTATCTTTGATACTTCCATCATCGCTAGGGAGCTTCTTGTCCCTCCTTGATGGTTGATGTAAGCTACAGTCGTGATGTTGTCCGACTGAAACCTGATGAACCTCTTAACTGAGGCCAAGCCAGAAGGGCATTGAGAACTGCTCTCAATTCCAGAATGTTTATTGGAAGGAGACTCTCCTCCTGAGTCCATGATCCCTGAGACTTCAGGGAATTCCAGACAGCGCCCCAACCTAGTAGGCTGGCGTCTGTTGTTACAATTGTCCAGTCTGGCCTGCTGAAGGGCATCCCCCTGGACAGATGTGGCCGAGAAAGCCACCATAGAACAGAATTTCTGGTCTCTTGATCCAGATTCAGAGTAGGGGACAAATCTGAGTAATCCCCATTCCACTGACTTAGCATGCACAATTGCAGCGGTCTGAGATGCAGGCGTGCAAAGGGTTCACCACAGTCCTCTCACACATCCTATCTATTAGTTGGGTGCAAGAGAATGACTGGGTGTGACGTAGAGGGGAGGGGCTATATAGCAGCTCTGCTTGGGTGATCCTCTTGCACTTCCTGTTGGGGAGGAGTTAATATCCCATAAGTAATGATGACCCGTGGACTGACTACACTTAACAGGAGAAAAGGCACAGCCTGCCCCATACCAGAATATCTGGATCGGGGGCCTTACCTTCATGTAGGTTTAGAAGTAGGTGTAGATTTTTTTGATTGCCTAGACCTGTTCCAATTGGAACTGGGCTTCCTGATTTGTATTCCCTATTCTGACGAATGGGACGAAAGTGATTAGAAGCCTCAGAGTTACCCTGGTCTTCTTATCCTCAGGAAAGCTCCAAAACAGAGCCAAACAACTTATTTCCTTGAAAAGAAAGAGATACAAGTCTATATTTATAAACCATATCAGCAGACCAATATTTTAACCATAAAGCTCTTTAGAAAGAACTGCCAAATACATACATTTGGCATTAAAGCGACAGTCTACTCTAGATTTTTTATTGTTTAAAAAGATAGATAATCCCTTTATTACCCATCCCATAGTTTTGCATAACCAGCACTGATAAATTAATACACTTTTCCTTCCTAAGAAAGGGAGAGTCCATGGCTTCATTTCTTACTGTTGGGAAATACAACACCTGGCCACCAGGAGGAGGCAAAGACACCCCAACCAAAGGCTTAAATATCCCTCCCACTTCCTCATTACCCCAGTCATTCTTTGCCTTTTGTCACAATAGGAGGTGGCAGAGAAGTGTCAGAAAGCTATCTGCCCTTCGAGATAGGACTGGAGTTTTAAGTAGTCATGTCAACCTCTCAGTGAGAGTATTGATGAAAGTTAGAGTCTGGAGATGCAGGGAAAGTTTTTCTACGAAACCATCCAGACTACTGCTAACAGCTCCTAAGCAATCAGTGTTGACGTGTTTCACTGCCTGCTTTCTCTCACTCAAGTCCATGTCAGGACTGCTGCTATAAGACTGTCACACTTGAGAGGCTGTGTTCTGTTCCACAGCATGGATCCTGGAGGTAAGATCATTTCATTTTTTTACACATAAAACACTATAACAGGGTCACAGTGTGGCTCCTTTATAGGATCCAGGGTTAATATCCTCTGAGGGGGGTGTATTGAACAGTTGGGGTTAATTACTCAGTGTATTAATTATTTACATGCTGCTTTGTCTGATTTTATTTTCTGGGCTCATAGACTGTGTTTTTGACTGGAACAAACAGGTTTCACTTTAGTTTTTGAAAGTGTTGCAAAGCTCCAATTAACTTGCTGTTCTTTTCGTAGCATGTGGTCTATGTTCATTTCCTCCATTCCGGCTGAGACTTCAACCTGAGGAGAGTGTTTCCTCTGTTAACTGTCTGGGCCTAAGAGGTGGTGAGTGCCCCAGCCATTGGGAGTATATATTAAAAAAAAAAAAAGGTTTTATTTGTGTTCTTCTGTGGGTATAACCTAAGCTATGGAGGACTCTGACATGTTAGAAGGTACTTCTTCTGTACTAAATCATACCTGATTATATTGTGAGGAGGCTGTGGTTTTCCCGCCCACTCGATTATATTCCACATGCCTTAACACCGTTATAAAGTCTGCTAAGGCTATTAGTCCCTCTGAGCCATCTACCTCTCAAGACTCGGTGTCCCGTGAGATTACTACCCTTGCTACATTATCTACTCCACATGCAGTTCCCCATAACACATCTAATCCTCCAACCGGAGGGGGCCTTCTTTCTGTGGACTTTGCAGCACAGTTACAAATGGCAATGTTTGTGGCCCTCTGTGCATTACCTCACTCTAACAAACGTAAGAGAAAGGGTAAACATAGCTCTCCTGACCCGGAGCTATCTAAATATTTATCGGATTTAGCTATTATGTCCCAGTTATCCGATGATGAGTTAACCCCTGTAGCTTCAGAGGGTGAACTTTCTGGGTCGGAGTCCTTAGGGTCTAAGCCTCCTGCTATGGAGGAACCGTCCTTTAGATTTAAAATTAAGCACTTGCATTTTTTTTTTATTAAATGAGGTTCTGTCTACTTTAGAGGTTCCAGAGGCCACGCTGCCTGAAGAACCTATGATACCTAAATTAGACTGTTTACGAAGACAGGAAAGTTCCTTTGACTTTTCCTGTGTCGGTTAAAATGGCAAACATTTTAACAACGAATGGGAAAGAATTGGATCATTCTTTTCCCCCTACGCTTGCTAAACGTACTACTATACCTCGAGGATAGTTCTAAGTTCAAAGAGCTGATGAATAAGAAAATTGGAACCTTTCTGAGAAAGTTTCAACATTCGGGATTTTTATTTCAACCGGAGGCTGCAGTTGCCGGAGCAGCTACCTAATGGTGTGACTCTTTGTCGGAACTCATTGAGGTGGAGTCTCCCCTTAAGGATATTTAAGACAGAATTAAACCTCTGAGAATTGCTAATTCTTTTATCTGTGAAGCAAAAATGCAAATTATTTGCCTAATGCAAAGGCCTCTGGCTTTGCACTCCTAGCCCGCCGGGCACTCTGGTTGAAGTCTTGGTTTGTGGATATGACTTCTAAGTCCAGACACCTTTCTCTTCCCTTCAAGGGAAAGATTTTATTTGGTCCAGGCCTGGACTCCATTATTTCTACGGTTACCGGAGGCAAGGGTGCCTTCCTACCTCAAGAACAACAAGTCTAAGGGACGACAATCTTCTAATTTTCATTGCTTTCATTCTGACAAATCCCGACAACAATCCTTCTCCAAGCCCGAGCAACCCAAGAGTACTTGGAAGCCGGCTCAGTCCTGGAATAAGTCCAAGCATAATAAGAAGCCCGCTGAAAACAAATCGGCATGAAGGGGCGGCCCCCGATCCGGAATAGGATAATTTCGGGGGCAGACGGTCTCTTTCTTTACACGCTTGAGTCAGGGACGTACAGGATCCGTGGGTCCTGGAGGTCGTACTCAGGGATAAAAGATAGGCTTCAAATCTCAACCGCCCAGGGGCAGATTCCTACTCTTGAACCTGTCTACATACCAGAAAAGAGGGATGCCTTTCTAGGGTGCGTTGGGGACCTATCCGCCTTAGGAGTTGTTGTCCCGGTGCTTATCGAAGAAAGAGGTATCGAAGAAAGAGGTTTGGGGTTTTATTCAAACCTTTTCTCTTGTTAGGTGTATCCAGTCCACGGATCATCCATTGCTTGTGGGATATTCTCCTTCCCAACAGGAAGTTGCAAGAGGATCACCCACAGCAGAGCTGCTATATAGCTCCTCCCCTAACTGCCATATCCAGTCATTCTCTTGCAAGCTCTCAACATAGCTGGAGGTAGTAAGAGGAAAGTGGTAAAATATAGTTAGTTTTTTCTTCAATCAAAAGTTTATTGTTTTTAAATGGTACCGGAGTGTACTATTTTATCTCAGGCAGCATTTAGAAGAAGAATCTGCCTGCGTTTTTCTATGATCTTAGCAGAAGTAACTAAGATCCACTGCTATTCTCACATATGTCTGAGGAGTGAGGTAACTTCAGAGGGAGAATGGCGTGCAGGGTATCCTGCAATAAGGTATGTGCAGTTAAGTTTTTCTAGGGATGGAATTTGCTAGAAAATGCTGCTGATACCGGATTAATGTAAGTTAAAGCCTAAATAGAGTGATTTAATAGTGACTAGTATCAGGCTTGCTATCAGAGGTATATACTCTGATTAATGTGCAATATAAAACGTTTGCTGGCATGTTTAATCGTTTTTATATATGCTTTGGTGATAAAACTTATTGGGGCTTAGTTTTTTCCACATGGCTGGCTTTATTTTTGCTTAGAAACAGTTTCCTGAGGCTTTCCACTGTTATAGTATAAAAGTTACAGTTGGTGCAATTAAAATTACAAACTGTGACATTCAGCTTCCCTCAGCAGTCCCCTGCATGCTATAGGACATCTCTGAAGGGCTCAAAAGGCTTCAAAAGTAGGAGCTGTGGCAGTTGTTATGACTGTTTAAAAAACATATTTTTCGTTTTGTTAATCTGTTTTTTGTATTAAGGGGTTAATTATCCATTTGCAAGTGGGTGCAATGCTCTGCTAACTTGTTACATACACTGTAAAAATGTTGTTAGTTTAACTGCCTTTTTTCACTGTTATTTCAAATTTAGGCAAAATTTGTTTCTCTTAAAGGCACAGTAACGTTTTTTTTATATTGCTTGTTAACTTGATTTAAAGTGTTTTCCAAGCTTGCTAGTCTCATTGCTAGTCTGTATAAACATGTCTGACATAGAGGAAACTCCTTGTTCATTATGTTTAAAAGCCATGGTGGAACCCCATAGGAGAATGTTTACTAAATGTATTGATTTCACTTTAAACAATAAAGATCAGCTGTTATCTTTAAAAGAATTATCACCAGAGGATTCTGACGAGGGGGAAGTTATGCCGACTAACTCTCCCCACGTGTCGGACCCTTTGACTCCCGCTCAAGGGCCTCACGCTAAAATGGCGCCAAGTACATCAAAGACGCCCATAGCGATTACTTTGCAGGACATGGCGGCAATCATAGATAATACCCTGTCAGCGGTATTAGCCAGACTGCCTGAATTCAGAGGAAAGCGCGATAGCTCTGGGGTTAGACGTAATACAGAGCGCGCAGATGTTTTAAGGCCCATGTCTGATACTGCGTCACAATATGCAGAAGCTGAGGAAGAGCTTCAGTCTGTGGGTGACGTCTCTGACTCGGGGAAACCTGATTCAGATATGTCTACTTTTAAATTTAAGCTTGAGAACCTCCGGGTGTTGCTTGGAGAGGTTTTAGCTGCTCTGAATGACTGTGACACAATTGCAGTGCCAGAGAAATTGTGTAGACTGGATAAATACTACGCGGTGCCGGTGTGTACTGACGTTTTTCCAATACCTAAAAGGTTTACAGAAATTATTACTAAGGAGTGGGACAGACCCGGTGTGCCGTTTTCCCCCCCTCCTATTTTTAGAAAAATGTTTCCAATAGACGCCACCACACGGGACTTATGGCAGACGGTCCCTAAGGTGGAGGGAGCAGTTTCTACTTTAGCAAAGCGTACCACTATCCCTGTCGAGGACAGTTGTGCTTTTTCAGATCCAATGGATAAAAAATTAGAAGGTTACCTTAAGAAAATGTTTATTCAACAAGGTTTTATCCTGCAGCCCCTTGCATGCATTGCTCCTGTCACTGCTGCGGCGTTCTGGTTTGTGTCTCTGGAAGAGGCCTTTCAGACAGCTACTCCATTGACTGAAATACTTGACAAGCTTAGAACACTTAAGCTAGCTAATTCTTTTGTTTCTGATGCCATTGTTCATTTGACTAAACTAACGGCTAAGAATTCTGGATTCGCCATCCAGGCGCGTAGGGCGCTATGGCTTAAATCTTGGTCAGCTGACGTGACTTCAAAGTCTAAATTACTTAACATTCCCTTCAAGGGGCAGACCCTATTCGGGCCTGGTTTGAAGGAAATTATTGCTGACATTACTGGAGGTAAGGGTCATACCCTTCCTCAAGACAGGGCCAAATCAAGGGCCAAACAGTCTAATTTTCGTGCCTTTCGAAACTTCAAGGCAGGTGCAGCATCAACTTCCTCTGCTACAAAACAAGAGGGAACTTTTGCGCAATCCAAGCCGGCCTGGAAATCTAACCAGGCCTGGAGCAAAGGCAAGCAGGCCAGAAAGCCTGCTGCTGCCTCTAAGACAGCATGAAGGAACGGCCCCCTATCCGGCAACGGATCTAGTAGGGGGCAGACTTTCTCTCTTCGCCCAGGCGTGGGCAAGAGATGTTCAGGATCCCTGGGCGTTGGAGATCATATCTCAGGGATATCTTCTGGACTTCAAAGCTTCCCCCCCACAAGGGAGATTTCACCTTTCGAGATTATCTGTAAACCAGATAAAGAAAGAGGCATTCTTACGCTGTGTGCAAGACCTCCTAATAATGGGAGTGATCCATCCAGTTCCACAGATGGAACAAGGACAGGGATTTTATTGAAATCTGTTTGTGGTTCCCAAAAAAGAGGGAACCTTCAGACCAATTTTGGATCTAAAGATCTTAAACAAATTCCTCAGAGTTCCATCTTTCAAAATGGAAACTATTCGGACAATCCTACCTATGATCCAGGAGGGTCAGTACATGACCACAGTGGATTTGAAGGATGCTTACCTTCACATACCGATTCACAAAGATCATCATCGGTTCCTAAGGTTTGCCTTTCTAGACAGGCATTACCAGTTTGTGGCTCTTCCCTTCGGGTTAGCTACAGCCCCAAGAATTTTTACAAAGGTTCTGGGGTCTCTTCTGGCGGTCCTAAGACCACGGGGCATAGCAGTGGCCCCTTATCTAGACGACATCCTGATACAGGCGTCAAACTTCCAAATTGCCAAATCTCATACGGACATAGTGTTGGCATTTCTGAGGTCGCATGGGTGGAAAGTGAACGAGGGAAAGAGTTCTCTATCACCCCTCACAAGGGTTTCCTTCCTAGGAACTCTGATAGATTCTGTAGAAATGAAAATTTACCTGACGGAGTCCAGGTTATCAAAGCTTCTAAATTCCTGCCGTGTTCTTCACTACATTCCGCGCCCTTCGGTGGCTCAGTGCATGGAAGTGATCGGCTTAATGGTAGCGGCGATGGACATAGTGCCATTTGCGTGCATACATCTCAGACCGCTGCAATTATGCATGCTCAGTCAGTGGAATGAGGATTACACAGATTTATCCCCTCTGCTAAATCTGGATCAAGAGACCAGAGATTCTCTTCTCTGGTGGCTATCTCTGGTCCATCTGTCCAAAGGTATGACCTTTCGCAGGCCAGATTGGACAATTGTAACAACAGATGCCAGCCTTCTAGGTTGGGGTGCAGTCTGGAATTCCCTGAAGGCTCAGGGATTGTGGACTCAGGAGGAGAAACTCCTCCCAATAAATATTCTGGAGTTAAGAGCAATATTCAATGCTCTACTAGCTTGGCCTCAGTTAGCAACCCTGAGGTTCATCAGATTTCAGTCGGACAACATCACGACTGTGGCTTACATCAACCATCAAGGGGGGACCAGGAGCTCCCTAGCGATGTTAGAAGTCTCCAAGATAATTCGCTGGGCAGAGACTCACTCTTGCCATTTATCAGCGATCCATATCCCAGGTGTAGAGAACTGGGAGGCGGATTTTCTAAGTCGTCAGACTTTTCATCCGGGGGAGTGGGAACTCCATCCGGAGGTGTTTGCTCAATTGGTTCATCGTTGGGGCACACCAGAATTGGATCTCATGGCGTCTCGCCAGAACGCCAAGCTTCCTTGTTACGGATCCAGGTCCAGGGACCCAGAAGCGACGCTGATAGATGCTCTAGCAGCACCGTGGTTCTTCAACCTGGCTTATGTGTTTCCACCGTTTCCTCTGCTCCCTCGACTGATTGCCAAAATCAAACAGGAGAGAGCATCGGTGATCTTGATCGCGCCTGCGTGGCCACGCAGGACCTGGTATGCAGACCTGGTGGACATGTCATCCTTTCCACCTTGGCCTCTGCCTCTGAGACAAGACCTTCTACTACAAGGTCCTTTCAATCATCCAAATCTAATTTCTCTGAGACTGACTGCCTGGAGATTGAACGCTTGATTTTATCAAGGCGTGGCTTCTCCGAGTCAGTCATTGATACCTTAATACAGGCACGAAAGCCTGTAACCAGGAAAATCTACCATAAGATATGGCGCAAATATCTTCATTGGTGTGAATCCAAGAATTACTCATGGAGTAAGGTTAGGATTCCTAGGATATTGTCCTTTCTCCAAGAGGGTTTGGATAAAGGATTTTCAGCTAGTTCTTTAAAGGGACAGATTTCTGCTCTGTCTATCCTTTTGCACAAGCGTCTGGCTTTGGTTAGAATTAAGCCTGTGTTTAAACCGGTTGCTCCTCCATGGAGCTTAAACTTGGTTCTTAAGGTTCTTCAAGGAGTTCCGTTTGAACCCCTTCATTCCATTGATATCAAACTTTTATCTTGGAAAGTTCTGTTTTTTGATGGCTATTTCCTCGGCTCGTAGAGTCTGAGTTATCAGCTTTACAATGTGATTCTCCTTATCTGATTTTCCATACAGATAAAGTAGTTCTGCGTACAAAACCTGGGTTTTTACCTAAGGTAGTTTCCAACAAGAATATCAATCAAGAGATTGTTGTTCCATCATTGTGTCCTAATCCTTCTTCAAAGAAGGAACGTCTTTTACATAATTTGGACGTAGTCGGTGCTTTAAAGTTTTACTTACAAGCGACTAAAGATTTTCGTCAAACATCTTCCCTGTTTGTTGTTTACTCTGGACAGAGGAGAGGTCAAAAGGCTTCGGCAACCTCTCTTTCTTTCGTAATACGCTTAGCCTATGAGACTGCTGGACAGCAGCCCCCTGAAAGGATTACAGCTCATTCTACTAGAGCTGTGGCTTCCACCTGGGCCTTTAAAAATGAGGCTTCTGTTGAACAGATTTGCAAAGCGGCGACTTGGTCGTCGCTTCATACCTTTTCAAAATTTTACAAATTTGATACTTTTGCTTCTTCGGAGGCTATTTTTGGGAGAAAGGTTCTACAGGCAGTGGTCCCTTCCGTTTAAGTACCTGCCTTGTCCCTCCCTTCATCCGTGTACTTTAGCTTTGGTATTGGTATCCCACAAGTAATGGATGATCCATGGACTGGATACACCTAACAAGAGAAAACATAATTTATGCTTACCTGATAAATTTATTTCTCTTGTGGTGTATCCAGTCCACGGCCCGCCCTGTCCTTTTAAGGCAGGTCTAAATTTTAAACTACAGTCACCACTGCACCCTATGGTTTCTCCTTTCTCGGCTAGTTTCGGTCGAATGACTGGATATGGCAGTTAGGGGAGGAGCTATATAGCAGCTCTGCTGTGGGTGATCCTGTTGCAACTTCCTGTTGGGAAGGAGAATATCCCACAAGTAATGGATGATCCGTGGACTGGATACACCACAAGAGAAATAAATTTATCAGGTACGCATAAATTATGTTTTCGTGGTCCCAAAGAAGGAGGGAACTTTCCTTCCAATTCTGGACTTTAAGTGCTTAAACTCATTTCTCAGTGTCCCTTCCTTCAATATGGAGATGATATGATGCATCCTTCCTTTAGTTCAGGAAGGCCAGTTTATGACCACTATAGATCTGAAGGATGCTTACCTTCATGTTCCAATCCACAGGAAACATTTTCAGTTCCTGAGGTTTGCATTCCTGGACCAGCACTTCCAGTTCATTGCTACTGCTCCAAGAATCCTTACAAAGGTTCTGGGGGCTCTTCTAGCCGTTGCCAAAACTCAGGGTATTACAGTAGCCCCATACTTGGATAATATTCTGGTGCAAGCACCGTCTTGTCGTCTTACAAAGAATACTCTGAGTCCCTTCTCCGTCTTCTTCGATCACATGGATGGAAGATAAACTTGGAAAAGAGTTCTCTTATCCCAAGTACCAGGGTGGAATTCCTGGGTGCTATAATAGACTCCATATCCATGAGGATATTTCTAACAGACCAGAGACGTTGCAAACTAACTTCGGCATGTCTTGCCCTCCGGACCTCCTTGAGTCCCTCTGTGGCTCAGTGTATGGAGGCTATTGGTCTCGTGGTGTCCTGCATGAACATCATTCCTTTTACCAGGTTCCGCCTCAGACCTTTACAACTGTGCATGCTGAGACAGTGGAACGGCGATCATTCTGATCTGTCTCTACAGATTGTATTAGACAGTCGGTCGAGAGAATCGCTCTCTTGGTGGCTCTGTCCAGATCATCTGTCCCGAGGGATGTGCTTCTTAAGACCACCCTGGGAGATTGTGACTATGGACACAAGCCTATTCGGATGGGGAGCTGTTTGGAGTGCTAGGAAAGTACAGGGGTTGTGGACTCAGGAGGAGTCCTCCCTCCCGATCAATTTTGGAACTACAGGCAATCTTCAATGCCTTGAAGGCTTCTGGGTTCGTACCAGTTTATCAGATTCCAATCAGACAATATATCCTTGGTGGCTTACATCAACCATCAGGGGGAAACGAGAAGTTCCTTGGCGATGAAGGAAGTATCTCAGATTCTGGAGTGGGCGGAGGCCCACAGCTGTTTGCTGTCAGCGATCCACATACCGGGTGTGGACAACTGGGAGGCGGATTTTCTTAGCAGGCAATCCTTCCAACCAGGGGAATGGTCTCTCCATCTCAAGGTGTTTGCAGAGATATGCAGCAAGTGGGGGACGCCGGAGATAGATCTCATGGCGTCCCATCTCATTAACAAGCTACCCTGGTACTGGTTGAGGGATCCCCAAGCGGATCTAATAGATGCACTAGCAGTGCCCTGGAGGTTCAAATTCATATCTTTTTCCTCAAGTGGTGGCTCGCATCAAGCAGGAACGGGTATCAGTAATCTTGATTGCTCCATTGTGGCCACAAAGGACATGGTTCGTGGATCTAGTGGGGATGTCCTCATCTCCTCTGTGGAAGTTACCTTGTCGCAGAGACCTGCTGTTACAAGGTCCATTTGTTCATCAAAATCTAGATTCTCTGAGGCTGACTGCGTGGAGATCGAACACTTAGTTTTAGCAAAAAGAGGTTTCTCTGAGAGTGTCATTGATACTCTTATTCCTAATGTTCTAATGAAAATAAAAAGTGCAACTCCGTTTCAGGTAGTTTAATGACAAAACATTACACATTAATACATGCTCACTTACACATGAATTTAAATATAAGTACAGTACTCAGGAAACCCTTCAGGTCCTCGCACTGGATAGTGCAACTCCGGCTTCCAGTGTTTAGATCCAACAGGAATGCCAAGCTGGAGACGAAATACAGCACAGCAGCTGAATAGTCTCTGGTTTCAGCGTCCGGAGTAACCAACACCGGAACCACGTGAGGGCACCAGCCAATCGGATACCTGGAGTACGTCACTTCGTACTAGACCTTATGACCTCTATGCGTTTCTTTCAACTATGGTTGAACTTCTTCAAGGAGGAATTATGACGTACGGATCTCGTCTCCAGCTTGGCATTCCTGTTGGATCTGGACACTGGAAGCCGGAGTTGCACTATCCAGTGCGAGGACCTGAAGGGTTTCCCGAGTACTTATATTTAAACTCATGTTTAAGTGAGCATGTATTAATGTGTAATGTTTTGTCATTAAACTACCTGAAACTGAGTTGTGCTTTTTCTTTTCATTAGAACATTTTGCTCTTATCGTTGGTTGGACTAAGGAATATCCAGCATAAAGGAACTGCACCCGGATTCACCTTCTTGCACAACCATAGTTATGGACTAAGTATCAATTCAATTTCTATTTATTATTATTGTTGCCAGGATCTTATCTTTTCTCCAGGATGGACTGGAGAAGTGCCTTTCTGCTAGTTCCCTGAGATGACAGATTTCGGCCCTGTCGGTTTTATTGCACAGAGGCTGGATGAGCTTCCAGACGTGCAGTCCTTTGTTAAGGCTCTGATTAGGATCAGACCAGTGTTTAGATCTGGGGCTCCTCATTGGAGCCTAAGGGGTTCATTTATTAATGTGCGGAAGGACATGATCTTGTGAACTGCTGGTGCAATACCACCCCCTGCAGATTCGTGGCAAATCGGCCGCTATCAGGGGGTGTCAATCAGCCCGATCGGGCGGATTGCTGTCAGCCACCTCAGAGGTGGCGGACGAGTTAAGGAGCAGCGGTCTTAGGACCGCTGCTTCTTAACTTCCGCTTCAGCTGGAACTGAAGCGGAGTGGGTCGGAGGCAGCATCCGCTGTTTCTTAAATAGACCCCTAAATCTTGTTCTTCGTGTTTTGCAACAGGCTCCATTTGAGCCTCTGCATTCCGTTGACATTAAATTGTTATCTTGGAAGGTTCTCTTTTTAATGGCTAATGCCTCTGCGCGCAGAGTTTCTGAGATCTCTGCTTTGCGATGTGAATTCCCTTATCTGATTTTCTCCTACATTGTATCTGGTCCACGGCTTCATCCTTACTTGTGGGATATTCTCAATCCCTACAGGAAGTGGCAAAGAGAGCACACAGCAGAGCTGTCCATATAGCTCCCCTCAGGCTCCGCCCCCCCAGTCATTCTCTTTGCCGCTCTAACTAGTAGCATCTCCACGGGGGTGGTAAAGTTTATGTGGTGTTAGTTGTAGTTTTTTTTTCTTCTATCAAGAGTTTGTTATTTTAAAATAGTGCCGGCTTGTACTATTTACTTTGCAGCAGAAAGTGATGAATATGATTTTAGCACCAGTAACTAAAATCCATTGCTGTTCCCACGCAGGACTGTTGAAACCAGAGAACTTCAGTTGGGGGGAACAGTTTGCAAACTTAACTGCTTCAGGTATGATCAGTCATTTTTCTAACAAGACCAAGTAATGCTAGAAGACTGTCAAAAATCCCCTCTGGGATAGGTAAGCCATTTTTCTTAGACTCTGTATAAAATGATGGCTTATATTAAGGGCTCTATGCTGGTTGACACTATTTTGGGCTAAATCGATTGCCTTTTTGGCATGTTTGAAGTATAAATAAGGTGTTTTTTCAGACTTTAAAACACTTCTGGGGTTTAATATTACGCCTGGCAGTTACTTAGACACCTAATCTAGTCAGAAAGGCCCCTCCACTCTGGAATGTAGAGGGAGGAGGCCTCATTTTTGCGCCTCAATTGCGCAGTTGTTTTTCACTAGGCAGTTCATGCAGCTTCACGTGGGGAGTCCAGAGGCATCAGAAAGGACTTCAGAGAGGCTTATTTCCTTCTTAAATAATCTCTAAGGAAGGTAAAGGCCACAGTAGAGACTGTGGCATGGGACTGTAGTGTTTTTTAACCGGTTAACTGCTGTTATTAGCTCCGGTTGGGGCATTAAGGGGTTAATTGGTTTGAAAATTTGTGTGCAATCTTCTCAAAGCATTAAGACACTGTGGTGAAAATTTCATTAAAATCGGATGTTTATTTGATGGTTTTCCGTAATAAAGTGTGCACTTTTATTATTTAAAGAGACAGTAACGTTTTTTGTCAAAAATAATTTTTATTGCATTGAAGTTCTGTCTAAGTCTGTCAAACATGTCTGACCCTTCAGATAGCCTATGTTCTGTATGTTTAAAGGCCAAGGTGGTTCCCCCATTAAATTTGTGTGAAGTGTGCCATAGCATCCAAACAGCTTAAGGACCGTACAATCACGCTTAAAGATGTGTAGCCCAAGATGATTCTTTAGCTGAAGGTAGTGAGGATAGCCCGCTATCCCCTCCTTCTGTGTCAACACCAGCTATGCCCGCGCAAGCGATGCCCAGTACATCTAGCGCTCCAATTGCTATTACTATGCAGCAGTAATGGATAATTCTCTCGCAGCATTTTTATCCAAACTGCTAGCTTTTCCAAGTAAGCGTGATTGCTCAGTTTTAAATACAGAAAATGAGCAAGCAGACGCAGAGGATAATTTATCTGTAGTGCCCTCACATCAATCTGACTTGGCGGTGAGGGAGAAATCTCTGATACAGGAAAAATTTCTCAGCAGGCAGAGCCTGATACCATAGCATTTAGATTTAAGCTAGAACACCTCCGCGCCCTACTTAAGGAGGTCCTAGCTACACTTGATGATTGTGACCCCTTGGTGGTCCCAGAAAAATTGTGTAAAATGGATAAATTCTTAGAGGTCCCAGTACACACTGATGCGTTTCCGATACCTAAGAGGGTGGCGGATATAGTGAATAAGGAGTGGGAGAAGCCAGGTGTACCTTTTGTTCCCCCTCCTATATTTAAGAAAATGTTCCCAATTGTTGACCCCAGAAGGGACGCGTGGCAGACGGTCCCCAAGGTAGAGGGGGCAGTTTCAACGCTAGCTAAGCGCACGACTATACCAATAGAAGACAGTTGCGCTTTCAAAGATCCTATGGAATAAAAATTAGAAGGTTTACTTAAGAAAATTTTTGTTCAACAAGGTTTTCTTCTTCAACCAATTTCTTGCATTATTCCTGTAACCACTGCAGCGGCTTTTTGGTTTGAGGATCTAGAAAACTCGCTCCAGAAGGAGACTTCTTATGATGAAGTCATGGACAGAATTCACGCCCTGAAGTTGGCTAATTCTTTCATTACAGATGCCGCTTTGCAGTTAGCTAAATTAGCGGTGAAAAATTCTGGTTTCGCAATAGTGGCGCGTAGAGCGCTTTGGCTAAAATCTTGGTCGGCAGATGTGTCGTCCAAAACAAAATTGCTTAATATTCCTTTCAAGGGTAAGACCCTATTCGGGCCAGAGTTGAAAGAAATTATTTCAGATATCACCGGGGGAAAGGGCCATGCCCTTCCACAGGATAGACCTTTCAAAGCTAAAAATAAGTCTAATTTTCGTTCCTTTCGCAATTTCAGGAACGGACCGGCTTCTACCTCTACAGCCACTAGGCAAGAGGGTAACACATCCCAGCCCAAACCAGCATGGAAACCATTGCAAGGCTGGAACAAGGGTAAACAGGCCAAGAAGCCTGCTGCTGCTACCAAGACAGCATGAAGGGGTAGCCCCCGATCCGGGACCGGATCTAGTAGGGGGCAGACTTTCTCTCTTTGCTCAGGCTTGGGCAAGAGATGTTCCGGACCCCTGGGCACTAGAAATTGTGTCTCAGGGGTATCTTCTAGAATTCAAGGACCTTCCTCCAAAGGGAAGGTTCCACATGTCTCGCTTGTCTTTAGACCAGATAAAGAGACAGGCATTCTTACATTGCGTAGAAGACCTTTTAAAAATGGCAGTGATACACCCAGTTCCAACAGCAGAACAAGGACTGGGTTTTTACTCAAACCTGTTTGTAGTTCCCAAAAAGGAAGGAACTTTCAGGCCAATTCTGGATTTAAAAATCCTAAACAAATTCCTCAGAGTTCCATCATTCAAAATGGAAACCATTCGGACAATTTTACCAATGATCCAGGAGGGTCAATATATGACTACCGTGGACTTAAAGGATGCGTACCTGCATATTCCTATCCACAAAGATCACCATCAGTTCCTAAGGTTCGCCTTTCTGGACAAGCAATACCAGTTCGTGGTTCTTCCCTTCGGATTGGCCACTGCCCCCAGAATTTTCACAAAGGTGCTAGGGTCCCTTCTAGCGGTGCTAAGGCCAAGGGGCATTGCAGTAGCACCTTACCTAGACGACATCTTAATACAAGCGTCGTCCTTTCACAAAGCAAAGGCTCATACGGACATTGTTCTAGCCTTTCTAAGGTCTCACGGGTGGAAGGTGAACATAGAAAAGAGTTCCCTGTCCCCGTTCCCAAGGGTTCCCTTCCTGGGAACAATAATAGACTCGGTAGAAATGAAGATCTTTCTGACGGAGGTCAGGAAGTTAAAACTTTTAAACACTTGTCGAGTTCTTCAATCCATTCCTCAACCCTCCATAGCTCAGTGCATGGAGGTAATAGGATTAATGGTTGCGACAATGAACGTGGTTCCCTTTGCTCGAATTAATTTAATACCACTGCAACTGTGCATGCTCAAACAGTGGAATGGGGATTATGCAGATTTGTCTCCTCAGATACAAATGGACCAGAAAACCAGAGACTCACTCCTCTGGTGGTTGTCTCAGGATCACCTGTCTCAGGGAATGAGTTTCCGCAGACCAGAGTGGATCATTGTCACGACCGATGCCAGCCTCTTAGGCTGGGGTGCGGTCTGGGAGTCCCTGAAAGCTCAGGGTCTTTGGTCTCGGGAAGAATCTCTTCTCCCGATCAACATTTTGGAATTGAGAGCGATATTCAATGCGCTCCAGGCATGGCCTCAACTAGCGGAGGCCAAATTCATCAGATTTCAGTCGGACAACATGACGACTGTAGCGTACATCAATCATCAGGGAGGAACAAAGAGTTCCCTGGCGATGAGGGAGGTATCCAGAATCATTAAATGGGCAGAGGATCACTCCTGCCATCTATCAGCAATTCACATCCCAGGAGTGGACAACTGGGAGGCGGATTATCTGAGTCGTCAGACTTTTCATCCGGGGGAATGGGAACTTCACCCGGAGGTTTTTGTCCAGTTAACTCAACTATGGGGCCTTCCAGATCTGGATCTGATGGCATCACGTCAGAACTCCAAAGTTCCACGTTACGGGTCCCGGTCCAGGGATCCCAAGGCGACATTGGTAGATGCCTTAGTGGCGCCTTGGTCGTTCAATCTAGCTTATGTCTTTCCACCGTTTCCTCTTCTCCCCCGGCTGGTGGCCAGGATCAAACAGGAGAAGGCTTTGGTAATTCTAATAGCTCCTGCGTGGCCACGCAGGACTTGGTATGCAAACCTGGTGAATATGTCATCGGTTCCACCATGGAAGCTACCTTTGAGGCAGGACCTTCTAATCCAAGGTCCATTCCAACATCCAAACCTAGTTTCTCTGCAACTGACTGCTTGGAGATTGAACGCTTGATTCTAACTAAGCGTGGGTTTTCGGAATCAGTTATAGATACTCTGATTCAGGCTAGAAAACCTGTCACCAGGAAAATTTACCATAAGATATGGCGGAAATATATTTGCTGGTGCGAATCCAAGGGTTACTCATGGAGTAAGATTAGGATTCCAAGGATTCTATCTTTTCTCCAAGAAGGATTGGAGAAAGGTCTGTCAGCTAGTTCCCTAAAAGGACAGATATCTGCTCTGTCTGTTTTGTTACACAAGCGTCTTGCAGCCGTGCCAGATGTTCAGGCGTTCGTACAGGCTTTAGTCAGAATCAAGCCTGTCTACAGACCTGTGGCTCCTCCATGGAGTCTAAATTTAGTTCTTTCAGTTCTTCAAGGGGTTCCGTTTGAACCTCTACATTCCATAGATATTAAGTTACTATCTTGGAAAGTTTTGTTTTTGGTTGCTATTTCTTCTGCTAGAAGAGTTTCTGAATTGTCTGCTTTGCAGTGTAATTCACCCTATCTGGTGTTTCATACAGATAAGGTCGTTTTATGTACCAAGCCTGGTTTTCTTCCAGTGGTTTCCAATAAGAATATTAACCAGGAAATAGTTGTTCCTTCTCTGTGTCCTAATCCAGCTTCTAACAAGGAACGTCTATTACACAATCTTGATGTGGTTCGTGCTTTGAAGTTTTATCTAAAAGCAACTAAAGACTTCAGACAAACATCGTCCCTGTTTGTCGTCTATTCTGGCAAGAGGAGAGGTCAAAAGGCGACTGCGACCTCTCTATCTTTCTGGCTGAAAAGCATCATCCGGTTGGCCTATGAGACTGCTGGAAGGCAGCCTCCTGAACGAATTACAGCTCACTCTACTAGAGCTGTGGCTTCCACATGGGCTTTCAAGAATGAGGCTTCTGTTGAACAGATCTGTAAGGCAGCGACTTAGTCTTCACTGCATACATTTGCCAAATTTTACAAATTCGATACTTTTGCTTCTTCGGAGGCTATTTTTGGGAGAAAGGTTTTACAAGCAGTGGTGCCTTCCGTTTAGGTTACCTGACTTGTTCCCTCCCTTCATCCGTGTCCTAAAGCTTTGGTATTGGTTCCCACAAGTAAGGATGAAGCCGTGGACCGGATACACCAATGTAGGAGAAAACAGAATTTATGTTTACCTGATAAATTTCTTTCTCCTACGGTGTATCCGGTCCACGGCCCACCCTGGCATTTGGTCAGGTTTAAATTTTATTTTTTGTAAACTACAGTCACCACTGCACCCTATGGTTCTCCTTTTTCTCCTAACCGTCGGTTGAATGACGGGGGGGCGGAGCCTGAGGGGAGCTATATGGACAGCTCTGCTGTGTGCTCTCTTTGCCACTTCCTGTAGGGATTGAGAATATCCCACAAGTAAGGATGAAGCCGTGGACCGGATACACCGTAGGAGAAAGAAATTTATCAGGTAAACATAAATTCTGTTTTTCATGCAGATAAAGGAGTTTTACGTACTAAATTAGGTTTTCTTCCTAAGGTTGTGTCAGATTGCAGCATCAATCAAGAGATTGTGGTTCCTTCCTTGTGTCCTAATCCTTCTTCTTTGAAGGAACGTTTACTTCACCATTTGGATGTGGTTCATGCCTTGAAGTTCTTTCTTCATGCTACTAAGGAGTTTAGACAATCTTCCTTTTTGTTTGTTTTCTATTCAGGGAAGCGTAAGTGGCAGAAGGCTACTTCAACTTCCCTATCTTTTTGGTTAAGGAGAGTCATCCCCTTAGCTTATGAGACAGCGGGACATCATCCTCCTGAGAGGATAGCAGCTCATTCCACTAGAGCAGTGGCTTCCACTTGGGCCTTTAAGAACGAGGCTTCTATAGATCAGATTTGTAAGGCGGCTACCTGGTCCTCCTTACATACTTTTTCTAATTTTTACTAGTTTGATGTTTTCGCTTCGGCAGAAAAATTTTGCAGGCTGTGGTGCCCTCAGAATAGGGTCCGCCTCTTACTTTTTGTTCCTTCCCATTATTCATTCAGTGTCCTCTGGAGCTTGGGTATAGTTTTCACAACAGTAAGGAATGAAGCCGTGGACTCTCCCTATCTTAGGAAGGAAAACATAATTTATGCATACCAGATAAATTCCTTTCCTTCCTGATAGGGATAGTCCACGGCCCTGCACATTTTTTCTTGTCTAAGGGAGGCCCCCTATTATTTATCTTATTCTTCTGGCACCATTTATACCCTGATATTTATCCTACTTTTCCTTGTTCCCTCAGCAGAATGACTGAGGTAATAGGAAGTGGGAGGGATATTTAAGCCTTTGGCTGGGGTGTCTTTGCCTCCTCCTGGTGGTGTTGTATTTCCCAACAGCAAGGAATGAAGCTGTGGACTCTCCCAATCCGGAAGGAAAGGAATTTATCTGGTAAGCATAAATTATGTTTTTACCTATGCGATTACCTTTTTCTAAACCTCTGTAGACTGCCTCCTTATCCAGTTATTTTGACACACATGCATTTTAGCCAATCAGTGCAGTCTCCTAAATAACACAACGGGACTCCATCCAGAGGCAGAACTTTTCTTCACTTTCTGTTTTTTTTTAGTGAAAATTTTTCAACAGGTCATTTTGAAATAAAATAAAATTTTAAATTAAGCAGTTACACTAAAGCAACCGTTCAGTTGCAATGTGTTGATTAACTAGAGAATAAAACAATTTTAAAAGTTTTATATAATATTGCAGCAGTTGAAAATTAAATTGCAAATTAGCTGCAGAGAAAAAAAAATGTTTCCTTTTCTCTTGGTCTAACATCACATAATTATAAGGTAAAAATGTAGTAATAAGAAGGTGCATTGCTCACAAGAATGTCTTGCATTCAAAAGTCAAAGCTTCAGGGTGGTGTTGAAAAAAATCTTAAGAGCCAGTCCTAATCAATGCACCGCTGCTTTGCTTCGCTGTTCTGTATTTGATTGGTCTCTTCAAACAGCACTTTTCTATGGCTGCACTGTGTTAAGGAAAATTTACACAGTGCAGCCAGAACAGAAGAGAACAGTCTTATGTGGGCAGAGCTGCAAAGTGAAAGCACTAACATTTCCTGCATGTCTTCCATACTTTCTGCAGACAGGCTGCATTTTCTGCGATGACATCTCAGATCACAGCATGTTCTGCCTTGGAGCAGGAGTGAGCACAATGTTATCTATATGACACACAAGAACTAGCATTGTCTAACTCTCAAAATACACTGAGATAAGAGGCTGCCTTCAGGAATAGCATATGATCCTACCTAGGTTTAGCTTTCCACAAAGAATACTAAGAGAGCAAAGCAAATTTGATTATAAAAGTAAATTGAAAAATTGTTTAAAATTGCATACCCTATTGGAATCATGAAAGTTTAATTTTGACTAGACTGTCCCTTTAATCTTAATTATGTCAAATACATGTTTTAGCACATTTAAGCAATCCTAAAAGACTAAAAAATGTATTTAACCAACTAGAAAAAGCTGCACCAATGTCAGCAATAGAAATAGCTAGCCTAGCAAAAAGGCCCTTCTATGAAAGGATTCTAATTTCCGTGTCTAAAGGGTCCTTAAAAGAGGCACTATCTTCCAGAGGAATAGTAGTAAACTTAGCCAAAGTATAAATAGTCCCATCTACCTTAGGGACAGTCTTCCAAAGATAAATATTAGAAGAAGGTAAGGGATTACCTGGGTTAGACCATTCCCTAGAAACTCTCTGAGACAGCATCAGAGACAATAAAAACTTTAGGGGTTTTACTAAAGGCCTAAAGATATAATTTAAACTATTAGAGATTTTATCCTCAGCCACCTTAGGATCCTTAACCTCTAAGGTAAGCAAAATGTATATGTTCAACTTTTAACAAAAAAGATGAAAGCTGGTTCATGATCAGAGGAAGGTAGCAGTAAAACCAATAGAAGCAAGAGCAGCATTAGAATGGTCTGAATGCATTAAAGGGACAGTCTAGTATAAATTAAACTTTCATTATTCAGGTAGGACTTTTCATTTCTCTTGCAAGGTGTATCCAGTCCACGGATTCATCCTTACTTGTGGGATATTCTCCTTCCCTACAGGAAATGGCAAAGAGAGCACACAGCAGAGCTGTCCATATAGCTCCCCCCCTAGCTCCACCCCCCAGTCATTCTCTTTGCCGCGTTAACGCACTAGGTTCTCTCTCAGGGAGCGTAAAGTGAATGTGGTGTTAGAATTGTAGTTTTATATCTTCAATCAAGAGTTTGTTATTTTTAAATGGTACTGGTTTGTACTATTTACTCTCTAGCAGAAAAGTGATGAAGATTTCTGCTGAGAGGAAAATGATTTTAGCATGTTGTAACTAAAATCCACTGCTGTTCCCACACAGGACTGAGGAGTACCAGAAAACTTCAGTTGGGGGGAACAGTTTGCAGGCTTGACTGCAATGAGGTATGTTCTGTCATTTATTTCTAGACAAGACTGAGATAATGCTAGAAGACTGACAAGATCCCCATGTGGGGAGGGTAAGCTATGTTCTGAGACTTAGTATAGAATTGAATGCTTACATGACAGGGCTAAATAGGCTGGTTGACACTAATGCAGGGTAATCGATTATTTATTAAGAAATACTCATTGGAGACACCTTTTTAAGCACTTTGGAGTGTTTTACTGGGGTTATTATCCACATGGCATAAATTTAGTCACTTAGAAGTGATTTTTGTAGGCCTCACAACTCCGGAGTGGAGTGGGAGAGGCCTAATTTAGTTCATGCTGCTTCACATGGAGGGCCCTGCTGCTGATTGAGGGCCTAGAAGAAGCTTTGTTTCCCTGTTAGAGGACTCCTCTAGGACCACGACCCTCTTGTTCTCCTCTGCTTCAGGACTCTGGTATCTGCACTGCAAAGTTGTTACAAGTACTTGGAGGGTTGTTTCACAAGACACAAGGATATGTTTGCAGAACAACTCTAACTTTATTGGTCAGGTTAGCCAGTTATATACATTTCAGAATACATTGAAATCTGTAGTCATTAGCTCATTTCTAAGATAAGGAAAAACAACTGGCATCCTGTAAGTTGTACATCACATTTGTCAGATATCCTTGCAGACAAGAGTTACAGCATATAGGTTTAACAAGTGACATATTCATAATTACATCATTTCACATGGTATTTCTATAAGAACAAAGAAACTCATAGAAAATATAATTGGAATAAAAGGAGTGTTAGGGAGTCATTTCTACAGGAATACATAACTACAGATAAACAGTAACTGGGCCTCCTAGCCCAGCACAAATCACAGCCGTTTGACATCTTGTAGAGATAACACTGCATCTAAGCACATCTTCAGGGTCATTCTCAGGGCTATTATATCTATGCAAGTCTCCCTAACATCAGCATATTTCTTACTACATAATAAACCACTATAATAAAAAGTCTAATCATTACAAAATGGATGCTAATCATCACAAGATGGCTGTGGGGAACAAGATGGCTGCCGTCAGGTTCATATTACCCCTAACATACCATCCTTTTATTCTAACAGAATAACATAAAAATAGACTGGCATAGAAAAGTAGTAAAGCCTTATATTATGGTAACAGAACTCTGTGAGAATACTAAGGAGAAAAATATTTGCATGTCGTGATATACTTTTATAGGCTAATTGTCACTGCATATCGGTACAGTCCCTCCAATACCTTCTATCTATCTTCCAGCCTTCCCAAAACTACCGGTCCACCGGCACAGAGACCCAACCAGCCCCCCATCTACCCCCAAACAACTCTGCATCTTCTATCTCTCCACCTGCATTGCTAGCACCCCCAATATGTCCAACAGTTCCTTTTAAAGCATGACATAGCAACAGCACAACTGTCTCTAGGTGGCCTCTGAACACTTTAAGAACAGTCTTTGTCCATTTGAGAGCGCTGCACCTTGACACTTTGCTATAATACAGTTCTCCAACAGTTCATTTGCAGTAGGGGTGCTTATCCACGGTTCTTCCGCAGGGAGATACTGGAAATCTGATGGTTTGTTCATGGGGTAGACAAGGCAACCAGTGGATACCCATGGCAAGCAAACACTCAAGTCACAGGGAGTCTAGGAAGCAAACAGAAACAGTACAGGATGAGTACACACCGCAATACAATCACAATTATGTCCAAATAAAACGTCACTTTCATCCTATGTCATTTAAAATCAAACAAAACATTGTTGATATATAATACAAACTAAATACATTGACATTTCTCAGAGAATAATTTACAACTTGTCTATACACTTTTAAATGATACTTCATGAATACTACGCAAGTGAAAACCTGTTAGACTTCATCAAGGGCCTGAATGGTTATGCTAAAACTTATGCTAAGGCCTGCCCTGTAGCAAAAATGAAAAAAAAGAAAACAGTCAATAAAAATAAATGAATTTCTTTACACTGTCACTTTGAACTTCTAAAAATAAAAGAACCTTGTGTTGCTTTATTCTGGATGGCTGCTATCTATAATGTTTATAATTCTCCAACCTAAATTCTCTCACACTCCTGTATGAGGAAAGCATACAAACAGAACATCATTTAAAACTACAAGTTCTTTTAAAGGTAAACACAACTTTATGGTAAGAATTACTCTCTTTGACAAACATCAGGAATGACCAAATTCACTTTGCAGATACCATACTAATTAATAAAAGGGAAAAATACATTTGCTTTCATAAACTATAATTAGGCTATTCCCTGAAACAAACATTTCTCTGTATATTTACTATAAACTTCTAGCTTAGACGTGTCCTCCTTATGTTCTAAAGGGTGAAGGGTCTAAGATATTATGATATATTGCAGCATTTTCCTGAAACATATTTTTATACTCAGTGGGCCATTCAATAGGGTACAATACTGCACAGTTCACAGTTACATTTATCTAAAAATTACTATGTTAAGCACATAAACTACAATGTGCACTAATACCAATGAAGCATATGATGTCTTATACCCAATATGATCAATAAAATACAAGAGAATACAAAACAAGCAATATAAGTAATCACGTTAAAACAATACTCCCCTAATTTAATTGGTTGACCCTGTAACAGCATAACAGGACCTCCATATCGAGCGATAAGGCACAGTCCAGAGAAGGATAGTCTTTATGTCCTGAAGACACACATCAGAGGAGACAGTCATGGATTACCCAGAGTCCAGTTCTGGGGCTGGTACCAGCATGCAAAGCAAAGAATGGATCCAAAGATAGTTCAGTAACTTTTTTACTGCAGTATGGTGGTTAAAACAAGCTTGACAAAAGGTCTTTCATTTTCTTCTTTTCTTTCTTTAAAGGTTTACTTGCTTTCAATTTTTAATCTTTTGAAGAGTGCACTTATGGAATTTTATCTGTACAGATTTTACCTAAATATGGAAAAAACTCAAAAATAATTCCGTTAGTGTTTTTAATTTCTGGATACAGCTGCATGATCTCATCCTGCAAATACAAATATAGTGTTAAGAACCAAATATAGAAAAATTTAGGGCACAGCTGGTGGTTAGGCAATAACATTGTAAGAGAAGATTCAAAACGTTTTAGGTTCACCTTCTTACCTAAAAACAATCACCCCTATCACATAAAGATACTCATCAATACTCAATACTTCCCCCATGTTTGCGTGAAACATCCCATGTGGCACGCAAACACAACATAACAAAAAACGAAAAGACAAATTATGCACTCCACTCATGCATGCAGAATACAATTCTCAATAGCAAGCAAAATCAAATACACCTCCACATGCAATATTCCATTCATACAGCACCTTACCACACGCATTCACTAAAAATAAAAACACAACATTCTCTTAGAAAACACTTAAACCAATTGTCCATTTTACAAAACAAAACATGAACAGCCGACACAAACTTTTAACAACCAAAATTAACCTGAAATTCAAAACCAATTCTGCCATTCCCTGAAACGCAGCACTCGCAAAACACTACAAAATAATTAAAATCCTAAAACAACCATCTATACCGTGGTTCTGCAAATTCTACCATGTACAATTCTATGAGATCACACTTATAATGCAATCACCGCAGATGCTCAATAAACTCCAGTTGCATATTTACACATAAAATCCCTAACCATAAATTTACAAAAGAACACACAAACACCTAAGTATCCAATTTTGGGAATAATTAGATAATAATGATACAGCCACTGTTCTATATAGCTCCTGCTCACATGCACCATGCAAATCCACTGTTAAAGGGACATTTTAGTATAAATTAAACTTTCATTATTCAGATAGGACTTTTAATTTTAATCAACTTTCCAATTTACTTTTATCATCAAATTTTTTCTTGGTATTCTTAGTTTAAACTAAACATAGGTAGGCTCATATGCTAATTTCTAAGCCTTTGAGGGCTGCCTCTTATCACAGGCTTTTTAAATCTCTTTCCAACACAGAGAGACAAAATACACGTGGGCCATATAGATAACACTGTGTTCAGGCACAGGGGGTCATCCAAGATCCAGCACAAAACAATGCTAAATTTAAGACAATAGACCATAAACAGTCACAGTCATGTGACCAGGGAGCTGGAAGAATGCCCCTAGACACAAGGCAACTACAGAGGCAAAAAGCATACCAATACAACTGTGTTGGCCATGCAACACTGGGGAATGGGTAATAAAGGGACTATCCATCCTCAAAACAATAACAATTATATGGTAGACTGTCCCTTTAAGTAAATCAGATGTGGCACAAATAATTTGTGAAAAGCTGCTAGAATCCAGTCTATACTTTTACATAACCAAAATTTTAATAACAACACAATTATTTGATTTAACTTTGTTTATAATTTGATATTCACCATTCTGCAGCTCTCTAGCCAAATGTATATAACAAAAAATAAAATAAGCTTTCTACAAAAAAAAATAATAATAAAAATTTCCCCTTTAAATTATTCCCAATGAGTCATTGGCCTTACTTATAATAAAAATGTATACTGACATTCATTAAATAGCCTTAGCAAGCATAACCAGCATAAAAACACACAGTGGGATGCAGGCTAGTTAAAGGGACATTTTACTCAAATTAAAAATTATCTTTAATTGAAACTGCTGACACAGTTAAATATACTAGTGTTAGGCTTACAGTAAACCTCATTGTCTTCTCTGTAAATATTTCCTTAAAATCTCAGATTTTATATCCCTTTAAATATTTTCACTCCTCTGTTTGTCTTTTTTTTTTTTTTTTTTGCTAGTCTCACAGATTGTAACACTAAGATTGTAGACAACTTATCAATTCATTTTGCATTACAGAGAGAATTCAGTTACACTGCAAAATAAATATCTGCTAACTAAATGGCAGATTTAAAAAGAATACAAAGAAAGGTCCCAAAAAATATATATTTTGCAAACTACTAATACAGTGTTATTGCTGCTAATAAAATGACAATTTTCTAGTGCTCTGTCTACACACTGAGTTCTGATTTTACAGACAAACAATTCAAACCATTACAATTTACTTCATATATACACAAACTTGCAAATGCAACTTCTCCTACATTTTAAACTATTCAGCTTGTATCACAAGTCATTACAAATACATTAATATAAAACAATTTTACAGTACACTGTCCCTTTAAGGACTAACCATTTATCATGTAACAAATCCTTTAATTAGTTTCCTTGCTTCCTTGCAAAAACTATATATTTATATGCTGCATCAGGTGGACAGTTTTTTTTTTTATTTGCATACAACAAATATCACTTCAAACTAAAACTGCTTATTAATAACACACATATTTAAAACATGCTTATGACTTTAAAGTTGTAACAATAAGACTTCCAAATACCTCATTACAACGTCATTTTTACAGCGATACACACACACACAAGCTCAGATCATCTCACATACCAGCAATTCACTCCCCCCCTTTTTTCCTTTCCTCCGGAAAACAAATATTCCAAATAACATACTAAAGACACATAAAACACAATAAGATCAACTTTCCACCAAATTTACAATGTATTTGAAAAGTCCCCGAAATCGTAAGGAATGGCCATCTTCCCACGATTTGAGAAATATTTCAAAATAGGATAAAAAACATCCTCCGTTCCTTTTTTTAAATTTATTTATTTTTTTATTTTGTTATTCGGTTGATCTAAGCAACTCTTTGACACATAATACTAGACACACAACACATGACACATCCAATTATACAAAATTTACTTTTCATTACTGCAAACAAAAGGAAGAAAAAAATTATACTTAACGGAGCTTCTGTAACAGTTTTCTTTTTAAATTTCTCTTCACTGACTCTACACAGCTGCTCACTGACAGATTTTTTTATGATCCCCCCTCCCTCTCTAGAGTGGGTGCCTTTCTGCCTGAAATAAACTTTTTCTTTAACAACACAAAAAGAGCAGCAGTAATAAAATGCACAGTCACTTAATATATATTTTAAGCACAAAACAGCACAGTAATTATATAGCAATAAAAAAAGCAAACTTTAAAAGCAATTACAAAATGCAAATGCAATACAGCAATTTGAAGTGTGCAAGCAGAAAAACAAATGCAATACAGCAAGTTCAGTTTATAGCAAGCATGAAAGAAACGGATTGCGCATAGACAAAAGATAGCAAAACAATTTCCAGGCTGATACCAGAGTTTATGGATAATATGCAATAAATTTTATGAATTATACCCCTTTATTTTACAACATATATACCGCATACAACACTATATACTTCAAATACCACATTAAATCCTTATATTCCAACAGAGACTCGAACTCCGTTTTAACCTTAAAATACTATATTTTAACCAATAAAAACATATGTCTCTAGAGGACTCTAACCTCATCATATGTCACTGGAGGCCTCTAACCTCCGACACTATTTAATATCAAAGAACCAATAAATATGTATCATCAGAGGACTCTAACCTCAGATATCATATCTAAAAAAAATAAAAAAATATGTATCATTCAGAGGACTCTAACCTCAGATACCATTTAATCAATAAACCATGTATCACTTGGAGGCCTCTAACCTCAGATACTACTTTATAACCAAAAAACAACTTTTACCAAAAATTTTCCATAAAAAAAAAACACCTTAAAAACACCTTAAATATACATATATACACAACATACACAGATATGCATAACATACATACACATTCCCCACTATATATTTTTTTTTTTAAAAATAAATAACCTGAGTGTCTGGTCCTATAGGGTTCTAGTTTGACAATGGGTAAGCAAAAAACAGTGCAAAACAAGTGTTTCACTTACCCCTTGACAAGCTATCACTTCTGGCACCATTTGTTAGAGGACTCCTCTAGGACCACGACCCTCTTGTTCTCCTCTGCTTCAGGACTCTGGTATCTGCACTGCAAAGTTGTTACAAGTACTTGGAGGGTTGTTTCACAAGACACAAGGATATGTTTGCAGAACAACTCTAACTTTATTGGTCAGGTTAGCCAGTTATATACATTTCAGAATACATTGAAATCTGTAGTCATTAGCTCATTTCTAAGATAAGGAAAAACATCTGGCATCCTGTAAGTTGTACATCACATTTGTCAGATATCCTTGCAGACAAGAGTTACAGCATATAGGTTTAACAAGTGACATATTCATAATTACATCATTTCACATGGTATTTCTATAAGAACAAAGAAACTCATAGAAAATATAATTGGAATAAAAGGAGTTTTAGGGAGTCATTTCTACAGGAATACCTAACTACAGATAAACAGTAACTGGGCCTCCTAGCCCAGCACAAATCACAGCCGTTTGACATCTTGTAGAGATAACACTGCATCTAAGCACATCTTCAGGGTCATTCTCAGGGCTATTATATCTATGCAAGTCTCCCTAACATCAGCATATTTCTTACTACATAATAAACCACTATAATAAAAAGTCTAATCATTACAAAATGGATGCTAATCATCACAAGATGGCTGCGGGGAACAAGATGGCTGCCGTCAGGTTCATATTACCCCTAACATTCCCCAAAACTGATCCCTAAGGGCAGGTAGGGCTACAGCAGTAAGCTGTGGCAAGGTGCTGTAGTTTGTTAACCGGTTGTTGGCTTTAGGCTGCTCTGGTTTGGGCATTAAGGGGTTAATCGTTCTGAAACTTGCTGTGCAATCATATTAAAGCCTTAGGTACATACTGTGAAAATTTCAAAAGGATTGGTGCATTTTTCACTGTTTTGTAAAATTGTGTGCTCTTTTTATTTCTTAAAGGCACAGTAACGTTTTTTTCAAATTGTGTTTTTTATTTGATTAAAGTGTTTTCCAAGCTTGCTTGTGTATGCTACTAGTCTGTTAAACATGTCTGACACTAAGGAAAATCCTTGTTCAATGTGTTTAGAAGCCATGGTGGAACCCCCTCTCAGAATGTGTCACAATTGCACTAATATGTCTATACACTTTAAAGATCATATTGTTGCACTTAAAAATGTGGCCCAAGATGATTCTCAGACTGAAGGTAATGAGGATAGTCCGTCTACCTCTCCCCATGTGTCACAACCAGTTATGCCCGCGCAAGCGACGCTTAGTGCCTCTAGTGCGTCTGCCCCTATTACATTGCAACAACTAGCGACAGTTATGGTTAATTCCCTTGCGGCCTTTCTATCCAAACTGCCAGTTTTTCCTACAAAGCGTGATAGCTCTGTTTTAAGAACAGATTATGAGCAGTCTGAAGCTTTGGTAGCCTTATCTGATGTACCCTCACAACGCTCTGAAATGGAGGTGAGGGATTTGATGTCTGAGAGAGAAATTTCCGATTCAGGAAAGGTTTCTCATTGGGCAGAGTCAGATTCATTAGCATTTAAATTGGAACACCTCCGCGTTTTGCTCAGGGAGGTATTAGCTACTCTGGATGATTGTGACCCTATGGTGGTCCCAGAGAAGTTGTGTAAAATGGACAAGTATCTAGAGGTTCCTGTATACACTGATGCATTTCTGATCCCTAAGAGGGTTGCGGATATGGTTACTAGGGAGTAGGATAGACCAGGTGTCCCTTTTGTCCCCCCACCTATTTTTAAGAAAATGTTCCCCATAACTGACCCTAGGCGGGACTCATGGCAGACGGTCCCTAAGGTAGAGGGGGCTGTTTCGACACTTGCTAAGCGCACAACCATACCAATTGAAGACAGTTGTGTTTTTAAAGATCCTATGGATAAAAAGTTAGAAGGTTTACTTAAGAAAATCTTTGTTCAACAAGGCTTTCTTCTCCAACCTATTGCCTGCATTGTTCCTGTAACTACTGCAGCGGCTTTCTGGTTTGAGGCGCTGGAGGAGTCGCTCCAGACGGAGACCTCATATGACGTAATTATGGATAGAATTAAGGCTCTAAAGCTGGCTAATTCATTTATCACAGATGCCGCTTTGCAATTAGCTAAGTTGGCGGCAAAAAATTCAGGCTTCGCCATTATGGCACGCAGAGCGCTTTGGCTCAAGTCATGGTCGGCCGATGTGTCGTCAAAATCCAAATTGTTAAATATCCCTTTCAAGGGAAAGACCCTTTTCGGGCCAGAATTGAAAGAGATTATTTCAGAAATCACCGGGGGAAAGGGCCATGCTCTCCCCCAGGACAAGCCTTTTAAGGCTAAAAACAAAGCTAATTTTCGTTCCTTTCGTAATTTCAGGAGCGGTCCCGCTTCAGCCTCTACAGCTGCAAAGCAAGAGGGTAACGCTTCACAGCCAAAGGCAACCTGGAAGCCTTATCAGGGCTGGAACAAGGGTAAACAGGCCAAATAGCCTGCAGCTGCTACCAAGACAGCATGACGGGGTAGCCCCCGATCCGGAACCGGATCTAGTAGGGGGCAGACTTTCTCTCTTCGCTCAGGCCTGGGCAAGAGATGTTCTCGATCCCTGGGCTTTAGAGATTGTTACCCAGGGATATCTTCTAGAATTCAAGGACTCCCCTCCAAGGGGAAGGTTCCATATTTCTCGTCTGTCTACAGACACGACAAAGAAAGAGGCATTCTTACACTGTGTAGAAGACCTACATACAATGGGAGTGATCCACCCAGTTCCAATTGCGGAACAAGGGCTGGGGTTTTACTCAAACCTGTTTGTGGTTCCCAAAAAAGAAGGAACTTTCAGACCAATCCTGGATCTCAAATTTCTAAACAAATTCCTCAGAGTCTCATCATTCAAGATGGAGACCATTCGGACAATCTTACCTATGATCCAGGAAGGTCAATATATGACTACCGTGGATCTAAAGGATGCGTACCTGCATATCCTAATCCACAAAGATCATCATCAGTTCCTCCGGTTCGCTTTTCTAGACAAGCATTACCAGTTTGTGGCTCTTCCATTCGGTTTAGCCACTGCTCCCAGAATTTTCACAAAGGTGCTAGGGTCCTTTCTGGCGGTTCTAAGACCGCGGGGCATAGCAGTGGCGCCTTATTTGGACGACATCTTAATTCAGGCGCCGTCTTTTCACAGAGCCAAGGCTCACACGGAAATTGTATTGGCCTTTCTAAGGTCTAACGGGTGGAAGGTGAACATCAAAAAGAGTTCCCTGTCCCCACTCACAAGGGTTCCCTTCCTAGGAATACCAATAGATTCGGTAGAAATGAAAATATTTCTGACGGAGGTCAGAAAGTTGAAACTTTTAACTACTTGCAGAGTTCTTCATTCCATTCCTCGGCCATCTGTAGCTCCATCTGAGGGCGATATTCAATGCGCTTCAGGCATGGCCTCAACTAGCTGCGGCCAAATTCATAAGATTTCAGTCGGACAACATTACGACTGTAGCTTACATCAATCATCAGGGGGGAACAAAGAGTTCTCTAGCGATGAGGGAAGTAACCAAAATAATCAGGTGGGCAGAGGCCCACTCCTGCCATCTCTCAGCAATTCACATCCCAGGTGTAGACAACTGGGAGGCGGATTTTCTAAGTCGTCAGACTTTTCACCCGGGGGAGTGGGAACTCCACCCGGAGGTATTTGCCCAGCTGACTCAGCTATGGGGCATTCCAGAGTTGGACCTGATGGCGTCCCGTCAGAACACCAAGCTTCCTCTCTACGGATCCAGGTCCCGGGACCCCAAGGCGGCATTGATAGATGCTCTAGTAGCGCCTCGGTCCTTCAATCTGGCTTATGTTTTCCCACCGTTTCCTCTTCTCCCTCGTCTGATCGCCAGAATTAAGCAGGAGAAGGCGTCAGTGATTTTGATAGCGCCTGCGTGGCCACGCAGGACTTGGTATGCAGACCTAGTGGACATGTCATCTGTCCCACCATGGACACTGCCAATGAGGCAGGACCTTCTAATACAGGGTCCGTTCAAGCATCCAAATCAAGTTTCTCTACGTCTGACTGCTTGGAGATTGAACGCTTAATTCTTTCAAAGCGTGGTTTTTCTGAGTCAGTTATAGATACTCTGATCCAGGCTAGAAAGCCTGTCACCAGGAAAGTCTACCATAAGATATGGTGGAAATATCTTTGTTGGTGTGAATTCAAGGGTTACTCATTGAGTAAGATTAGGATTCCCAGGATATTGTCTTTTCTCCAAGACGGTTTGGAGAAAGGATTGTCGGCTAGTTCTTTAAAGGGACAGATATCTGCTCTGTCTATCCTTTTGCACAAGCGTCTGGCAGAGGTACCGGACGTTCAAGCGTTTGCACAGGCTTTAGTCAGAATCAAGCCTGGCTATAAACCTGTGGCTCCGCCATGGAGTCTAAATCTAGTTCTTTCAGTTCTTCAAGGGGTTCCGTTTGAACCTTTACATTCCATAGATATTAAGTTGTTATCTTGGAAAGTTTTGTTTTTGGTAGCTATCTCTTCTGCTCGAAGAGTCTCAGAATTATCTGGTTTACAGTGTGATTCACCTTATCTAGTGTTCCACGCAGATAATGTAGTTTTGCGTACCAAACCTGGTTTTCTTCCTAAAGTTGTTTCTAACAAGAATATTAACCAGGAAATAGTTGTTTCTTCTCTGTGTCCTAACCCATCTTCGAAGAAGGAACGTCTTTTGCATAATCTTGATGTAGTTCGTGCTTTAAAGTTCTATTTACAAGCAACTAATGATTTCAGACAAACATCTTCTTTGTTTGTTATCTATTCTGGTAAGAGGAGAGGTCAGAAAGCGACTGCTACCTCTCTTTCCTTTTGGCTGAAAAGCATCATCCGTTTGGCCTATGAGACTGCTGGCCAACAGCCTCCTGAAAGAATTACTGCTCATTCTACCAGAGCAGTGGCTTCCACATGGGCTTTCAAAAATGAGGCTTCTGTTGAACAGATTTGTAAGGCAGCGACTTGGTCTTCACTGCATACTTTTGCCAAATTTTATAAATTCGATACTTTTGCTCCTTCGGAGGCTATTTTTGGGAGAAAGGTTTTGCAAGCAGTGGTGCCTTCCGTTTAAGGTACCTGTCTTGTTCCCTCCCTTCATCTGTGTCCTAAAGCTTTGGTATTGGTATCCCACAAGTAAGGATGAATCCGTGGACTGGATACACCTTGCAAGAGAAAACAGAATTTATGCTTACCTGATAAATTACTTTCTCTTGCGGTGTATCCAGTCCACGGCCCGCCCTGGAAATTAAGTCAGGTAAAAAAAAAATTGTTTAAACTACAGTCACCACTGCACCCTATGGTTTCTCCTTTGGCTTCTTAACCTTTGGTCGAATGACTGGGGGGTGGAGCTAGGGGGGGGAGCTATATGGACAGTGTGCTCTCTTTGCCACTTCCTGTAGGGAAGGAGAATATCCCACAAGTAAGGATGAATCCATGGACTGGATACACCGCAAGAGAAAGTAATTTATCAGGTAAGCATAAATTCTGTTTTTAATCAACTTTCCAATTTACTTTTATCAGCAAATTTGCCTTTTTCTCTTGGTATTCTTAGTTTAAACTACACATAGGTAGGCTCATATGCTAATTTCTAAGCCTTTGAGGGCTGCCTCTTATCACAGGCTTTTTTAAATCTCTTTTCAACACAAAGAGACAGAAAGTACATGTGGGCCATATAGATAACACTGTGTTCAGACTCAGGGGGTTATTTAAGATTTAGCACAACACAATGCTAATTTTAAGACAATAGATAATAAATAGTCATAGTCATGTGATCAGGGGGCTGGAAGAAGGTTCCTAGATACAAGGTAATCACAGAGGTAAAAAGTATATAAATATAACTGTGTTGGTTATGCAAAACTGGGGAATGGGTAATAAAGGGAATATGTATCTTTTAAAACAATAACAATTCTATGGTAGACTGTCCCTTTAAGGCATGTTATACTTATATATGCTCGAGGAGATACATCAGCCTGTGTACAATAAACACACTAACCACTGGTACGAAAGTGTGCAGAAGGCCCACCTTCTAAAGGGAATTTTAGGGAGAGAATCAGAAGACTTCATTATTACAGCAAACTAGAAAAGTAAAAAAAGCATAAATAAAAGAATAATTAAATCCCCACAAAAAGAGCTCTTGAGAAAAGTAAAAACTTAACCCCTGCAAAAGCAGCTCTTTACAAAAACTTACTAAGCCAAGCACACAAAATGTAGGAGACAAACTTTACATCTGACGACAGGATAGCACACTAACAGAAAGGGAGCGTGCACGAAACTCGATGGCAAAGAAAAAAGCGTGCCAAAATGCTCTATCCTGATGCATGCAGACCCAAAAGCTGATGTGGCGTAAAATATTTATATATATATATATATATATATATATATATATATATATATATATATATATATATATATATATATAAAACTAGGCTTATAGGTTGCCAAATAAAATACAAATATTACTTACCAAGACACTCATCTACTGGCAAAACCAGTAGAAAGCCAAACCAGTGCAGAAACATATCAGCAGGGGATGTGGAATATGAGTATACTGAAGACCTTGCAGGAGAAGGCCATGTCCTTTTCTGTCACTAGGAAGAGGTCAAGAAGAACCCTCATGAGAGCTTTAATCCCTCCCCACTCAGTTTATGTATAGCAGAGAGACAGAAAAGGTAGGAAAGACAGAAAGCAGAGTTAAGAGGTGCAAGTAAGAATTATCGCCCATCTAGTAAAAATGCAGACGGGTCCTATGGACTCTCCACATCCCAAAAGAAATAAATTTATTGGTAAGTACAAAGAATACCCAAGCTGAGAATCCAGGGACATAAAACCCATTTTTTTTTCTTTCATGATTTAGATAGATCATCTAAATAATGAAAGAAGCAATTTTCTAATTTAGTTCTATTATCAATTTCTTTCATGTAATTAGCAAGAGTCCATGAGCTAGTGACGTATGGGATATACATTCCTACCAGGAGGGGCAAAGTTTCCCAAACCTCAAAATGCCTATAAATACACCCCTCACCACACCCACAAATCAGTTTTTACAAACTTTGCCTCCTATGGAGGTGGTGAAGTAAGTTTGTGCTAGATTCTACGTTGATATGCGCTCCGCAGCAGGTTGGAGCCCGGTTTTCCTCTCAGCGTGCAGTGAATGTCAGAGGGATGTGAGGAGAGTATTGCCTATTTGAATTCAATGATCTCCTTCTACGGGGTCTATTTCATAGGTTCTCTGTTATCGGTCGTAGATATTCATCTCTTACCTCCCTTTTCAGATCGACGATATACTCTTATATATACCATTACCTCTACTGATTCTTGTTTCAGTACTGGTTTGGCTTTCTACTACTTGTAGATGAGTGTCCTGGGGTAAGTAAGTCTTATTTTCTGTGACACTCTAAGCTATGGTTGGGCACTTTTATATAAAGTTCTAAATATATGTGTTCAAACATTTATTTGCCTTGACTCAGGATGTTCAACGTTCCTTATTTCAGACAGTCAGTTTCATATTTGGGATAATGCATATGAATTAATCAATTTTTTTCTTACCTTAAAATTTGACTTTTTCCCTGTGGGCTATTAGGCTCGCGGGGGCTGAAAATGCTTCATTTTATTGCGTCATTCTTGGCTTTTTTTGACTTTTTTTGCGCCAAAAGTGTCGGCGTTCCGGATGTGGCGTCATTTTTGGCGCCAAATAATGTGGGCATCTTTTTTGGCGCTAAAAAATATGGGCGTCACTATTGTCTCCACATTATTTAAGTCTCATTATTTATTGCTTCTGGTTGCTAGAAGCTTGTTCACTGGCATTTTTTCCCATTCCTGAAACTGTCATTTAAGGAATTTGATCGATTTTGCTTTATATGTTGTTTTTTCTATTACATATTGCAAGATGTCTCCGATTGACCCTGAGTCAGAAGCCACTTCTGGAAAAATGCTTAACTGAGTTTCAGTTCTACCAAAGCTAAGTTCATTTATTTTAAATGTTATAAATGTTTATCTTTAGCTATGGTTTGTAATAAGTTATTATGATATACTTTTACATGCAGATTCCATTAGTATTTATGCTTTATACATTTCCATTCTTAAGTACAAGAAATGTTTAGAAGATTTATAAGAAATATTTTTTCTGATTAAGGCTTTGTCTGACTTCGTGCCTTCTAATACAATTTTTAGGTCTTTTTCACTTCTTTTTTAATTATTGAAGTTTCAAATGACCAACAACATACTGATTTATCCTTCTCTGATGATGTTTTTTTCTCTTTCAGAAATTCTCTTCATCAGATATTGACACTAACAAATCTACTTTTTTATATAATTTTTTTTATTATTAAACATTTGTTCTTTGTTGAAGAGGTGTTGATTATTTTGGATATTAAGGTAACTAGTTCTTTAAAACTAGCTGACACTATTTCTGCCTTTTTATTCTTCTGTGATTTCTGAGGTTTTCTTTCCAATTTCCCCATACTAGGGAATGGAATAGGCTGGGAATTTTCTTTTATTTTTAAACTATATTCTTTGTCAGCAGTTAAATTCAATTTGGAGGGTTCTCCAATTTATTGGAGCTATCTCTACTCCTACTAATTATGCTATTGTTTTTATAGCAAAATAGTATTTATTTTCCTTTATATAGTTGTATTTTATTTATGGAAAATTATTTAGTTTCAGGTACTTTCTTGGTCCTGTGATATTGCAATTGCTTCATTTTTTCTGTTTACTTTAAGATCAAGTATCAGATTATGATTTATTTTAGCATTGTTAAAGGGACAACATTTACTAGACTAGGTGCTGTTGCATTTGTCTTGTTGTTTTGCATTTTGCAAGTCCTCTGTTTTGACTGGTCCTTTAAACTGGACTATCATGCTAATGATTTCATTTGTGTCTTCATTTTATTGAATATATTCGCAAATGAGGGTTAATCTATGTCTTTAGCTATTTTAGCTAGAAGAATTTTGTGATTAAAAAAAAAAAAAAAAAAAAAAAAAAAGAAAATCCATATTTCTTTTGTTCTAAGATAATCAATTATAATTGGATTCAATTCTTAACTGTTACTATGGGCTTCAAGATTGAGTTCTAAGACTAAAACTTTAAGCTTATACTAAGTTTGGTTGTTCTTATTAAGGAACAAATTCCTGAGTTCTTTCCCAAGTAACATGTTTATAATTGGGGTTCGAAATCAGCTCCCTAATATTGCGATGTACGTGCCGTATTCCAGCTTAGCTGGTAAGGGGCAGGTTAAGACTTCTTTGAAATTTATTTGGTTCTATTTTGTCCAAATTTCTTTGATTTTATTCCAGTAAGGCTAACACTTTCTTTCAGTGTGTTTCTGTCCTATATATTTTGGATACTGTTGAAGCATGGCTGGGTACCCATGGGGTTCAAGCGCTGCTCAGACCTGGAATCTTCTGGGGTATTTCATCCAGTTCCTTTTCTAGGAACTGGGTTTTGGAGTTTTATTCAAACTATTCTGCATTTGTATGGTTATTGATAGCATTATTTGTTTTCATTAGATACAATAAATGCATATTCTTAATTTTTCTGTTTTTATTCAGATTATTTCCTGAGGATGCGGAATCTCATATGTTTCATTTGCTCTTCAGGACATAGTTAGAGGATCTTTTTTTCAAAAGCTCTTGATTCCTCACGCAAAGGTCACCTTTTTTAGGTTTCCAGATGGTTTATGTCACTATCTTTGTCTCTATCAGACAAGGGACAATTTGTATTGGGTTCCGTCTGTCGGTACCTTTAGTCTCTATTATTTCCTTCAGTTGCTATATATGCATAGAAGTTTTAACAGCATTGGTTTCAATTCCCTTTGCTCATTTTCAATGGAAAGATCCTTTCCAGCTTTTTATGAGTGTTGTTTCTTCAAGAACATGGTTGGAGGATCAATTAACCAAAAAGTTTGTTGATTCCTCAGACAAGAGTAACCTTTTTTAGATTTCCGGATAGATTCAGTGTCCATGACTCTGTCTCTGTTGGACAAGAGATGTCTGAAATTGGTTTCAGCTTATCGAAACCTTCAGTCTCAATCATTCCCTTCGGTAGCCTTATGCATGGAAATTCTAGGTTCTTATGACTGCTGCATTGGACGTGTTCCCCTTTGCTCATTTTCACATGCGACCTCTTCAGCTCTGTATGCTGAACCAGTGGTGCCGGGATTATACAAAGATATCTCATTTAATATCTTTAAAACCGATTGTTCGACACCCTCTGACGTGGTACAGACCACCATAGTTTAGTTCAGGGGGCTTCTTTTTTTCTTCCAACCTGGACTGTGATCTCAACAGATGCAAGTCTGACAGGTTGGGGAGCTGTATGGGGGTTTCTGACAGCACAAGGGGTTTGGGAAATCTCAGGAGGTGAGATTACCAATCAATATTTTGGAACTCCGTGCAATTTTCAGAGCTCTTCAGTCATGGCCTCTTCTAAAGAGAGAATCGTTCATTTGTTTTCAGACAGACAATGTCACAACTGTGGCATACATCAATCATCAAGGAGGGACTCACAGTCCTCTGGCTATGAAAGAAGTATCTATAATACTGGTATGGACGGAATCCAGCTCCTGTCTAATCTCTGCGGTTCATATCCCAGGTATAGACAATTGGGAAGCGGATTATCTCAGTCGCCAAACGTTACATCCGGGCGAGTGGTCTCTTCACCCAGAGGTGTTTCTTCAGATTGTTCAAATGTGGGGACTTCCAGAAATAGATCTGATGGCTTCTCATCTACACAAGAAACTTCCCAGGTATCTGTCCAGATCCAGGGATCCTCAGGCGGAAGCAGTGGATGCATTGTCACTTCCTTGGAAGTATCATCCTGCCTATATCTTTCCGCCTCTAGTTCTTCTTCCAAGAGTAATCTCCAAGATTCTGAAGGAATGCTCGTTTTTTCTGCTGGTGGCTCCAGCATGGCCTCACAGGTTTTGGTATGCGGATCTTGTCCGCATGGCTTCTTGCCAACCGTGGACTCTTCTGTTAAGACCAGACCTTCTGTCACAAGGTCCTTTTTTACCATCAGGATCTCAAATCCTTAAATTTAAAGGTATGGAGATTGAACGCTTGATTCTTAGTCAAAGAGGTTTCTCTGACTCTGTGATTAATACTATGTTACAGGCTCGTAGATCTGTATCTAGGAAGATATATTATCGAGTCTGGAAGACTTATATTTCTTGGTGTCTTTCTCATCATTTTTTCTGGCATTCTTTTAGAATTCCGAGAATTTTACAGTTTCTTCAGGATGGTTTGGATAAAGGTTTGTCTGCAAGTTCCTTGAAAGGACAAATCTCTGCTCTTTCTGTTCTTTTTCACAGAAGGATTGCTATTCTTCCTGATATTCATTGTTTTATACAAGCTTTGGTTCGTATAAAACCTGTTATTAAGTCAATTTCTCCTCCTTGGAGTTTGAATTTGGTTCTGGGGGCTCTTCAAGCTCCTCCGTTTGAACCTATGCATTCACTGGACATTAAATTACTTTCTTGGAAAGTTTTGTTTCTTTTGGCCATCTCTTCTGCTAGAAGAGTTTCTGAATTATCTGCTCTTTTCTTGTGAGTCTCCTTTTCTGATTTTTCATCAGGGTAAGGCGGTGTTGCGAACTTCTTTTAAATTTTTTCCTAAGGTTGTGAATTCAAACAACATTAGTAGAGAAATTGTGGTTCCTTCATTATGTCCTAATCCTAAGAATTCTAAGGAGAGATCATTGCATTCTTTGGATGTAGTTAGAGCTTTGAAATATTATGTTGAAGCTACTAAGAATTTCCGAAAGACTTCTAGTCTATTTGTTATCTTTTCCGGTTCTAGGAAAGGTCAGAAGGCCTCTGCCATTTCTTTGGCATCTTGGTTGAAATCTTTAATTCATCATGCTTATGTCGAGTCGGGTAAATCTCCGCCTCAAAGGATTACAGCTCATTCTACTAGGTCAGTTTCTACTTCCTGGGTGTTTAGGAATGAAGCTTCGATTGATCAGATTTGCAAAGCAGCAACTTGGTCTTCTTTGCATACTTTTACTAAATTCTACCATTTTGATGTGTATTCTTCTTCTGAAGCAGTTTTTGGTAGAAAAATACTTCAGGCAGCTGTTTCAGTTTGATTCTTCTGCTTATATTTTCAGTTTTCTTCATTATAAGATTTAAACTTTATTTTGGGTGTGGATTATTTTTCAGCGGAATTGGCTGTCTTTATTTTATCCCTCCCTCTCTAGTGACTCTTGCGTGGAAGATCCACATCTTGGGTAGTCATTATCCCATACGTCACTAGCTCATGGACTCTTGCTAATTACATGAAAGAAAACATAATTTATGTAAGAACTTACCTGATAAATTCATTTCTCCAACATAGGTGTGTCCGGTCCACGGCGTCATCCTTACTTGTGGGATATTCTCTTCCCCAACAGGAAATGGCAAAGAGCCCAGCAAAGCTGGTCACATGATCCCTCCTAGGCTCCGCCTACCCCAGTCATTCTCTTTGCCGTTGTACAGGCAACATCTCCACGGAGATGGCTTAGAGTTTTTTAGTGTTTAACTGTAGTTTTTTTATTCAATCAAGAGTTTGTTATTTTAAAATAGTGCTGGTATGTACTATTTACTCTGAAACAGAAAAGAGATGAAGATTTCTGTTTGTAAGAGGAAAATGATTTTAGCAACCGTTACTAAAATCCATGGCTGTTCCACACAGGACTGTTGAGAGGAATTAACTTCAGTTGGGGGAACAGTGAGCAGTCTTTTGCTGCTTGAGGTATGACACATTCTAACAAGACGATGTAATGCTGGAAGCTGTCATTTTCCCTATGGGATCCGGTAAGCCATTTTTATTCAGACAGTAAATAAGGGCTTCACAAGGGCTTATTAAGACTGTAGACATTTTCTGGGCTAAATCGATTCATATATACACATATTTAGCCTTGAGGAATCATTTAATCTGGGTATTTTTGTAAAATAATATCGGCAGGCACTGTTTTAGACACCTTATTCTCTAGGGGCTTTCCCTAATCATAGGCAGAGCCTCATTTTCCGCGCGGTA